>NC_085137.1:154958314-155258314 GCF_035046485.1 Aedes albopictus | reverse complement strand
CAGCCACTCCCAACGTATTTACTACACATTACTACTACACACTATGCTGAGGGGTTGATACGAGATGTCCCCGTTGTATAGCTTTATTGTGCCATCAATATCCCACACCAAGACGCTGCACAGTAGGCCTGGTCGCTTCAATTCTTGTACTGCATCTTCGATGCACTGCAAGCATTGATAATGACAAGGAAATGATAGAAGTAGTCGATTCTATCATTTTTCAGGATTTTTTCAATGAATGGCTGTGTATGTGTAGTAGGGCAGTTCAGATTTCAAACATGTTGGAAATTCAAAGCTCCCATATGTTCATTACAATCCTTGGTGCAAAACTAGAGTCCTGTCAAATTTTCAGCCATTTCGGTGTTGATTTAATGGTGGCCCAAGAGCAAAATAGGTTTGTATGGGAATTGCTATGGAGAATTTAAAAAAAAGTTCTCTACGTTGTAGAGCATCCACACATGGATAAAGTCATAGGGTCAAAGCCAAATTGAATTCTTCCGATTTCAGTGATGAATGTTGCCGAAGACCGGAACTTATTTCGACAATCGGCAAAAAAGATATTAAACCACATTCTCACTCGCATGCGCATCTTCTTACACGATGTCCTGCAAGGTGTGCAAGAAGCTAACACGCATACTATGATTGCGTGTAAAGCGTGTCGGTCGAGCTGTGGTCTTCTGTTCAAGCATGCATGGATGAATATTGATTAATAACTTTTGACTCGTGCGTCGAAATGAGTTTCGGTCTTCGGCAACATTTATAATTGAGATCTGAAGAATTTAATTTGGCTTTGACTCTATGACTTTATCCATGTGTGGATGCTCTACAACGTGGAGAACTTTTTTTGAAAATTCTCCATAGTAATTCCCATACAAACCTATTTTGCTCTTGGGCCACCATTAAATCACCACCGAAATGGCTGAAAATTTGACAGGACTCTAGTTTTGCACCAAGGATTGTAATGAACATATGGGAGCTTTGAGTTTTCAACATTTTTGAAGTCTGAACTGCCCTAATGTGTAGACTGGACTTTTGAATAAGATTGTGCCATCATGTGGGAAAGAAAATAGGAGACTGATAGGAGACAAGCCTAAGAAAGTTTGCAGTATAACTGCGGAAGTACTTAAAGAATTCTAAAATGAGAAGCAGGATTTTACTATAAATGGTGGAAGACAGAAACTGGGATATAAATACCTCTTTTCTACGGTAGCTAGGGTCGATCCAACGAGAGAAACCGCAATACAATCTCAGTGCTCAGTTAAAGTTAGGGTTTGATTCCGGCTCTCTGGGTGGTGGGTAAATCACTGCCACCGTAGAGCAGAGAACCCTTAATCCACTTGTCGTCGTTGTCGTCCTCCTCGATGCCGTTTTGTGGAATATAGCATGATTTCTGAAAGCCATGACACAGTCCTGGATGCTTGAACCCATATTCCGGAAGACGACGATAGCCGGAGTTGGAGCAGTCAGCAGCCAGCCAAGATTCAATAATCATAACTTTTCATTAATTTTCACACCGAGTGTGCAAAGTGGTGCTGCCAATGTGGGTCGACACTCGACAGCAATCGTATGTAACGCTAGTAAAATGGATTCTGGTGATTGGATGGATTTTCTCTTTACCTACTATCATTTATTATTGGTTTTATTCATACTGTAATACGAAAAATGTTGCGGTCAACGAATCTTTTCAAGAATGTCATGGACTTCTTCAAAATTCATATGGACCACTACTGCCTTTACCCCCTTTCTTATTTTCCATATGGCAACCTGATTTTTAAGCTGCCCTTTACAGATACTTCTGATCTCGGCCTTGCGAGCAGTCATTGAAGCGACATCATTTACAGCTTCCAAAATGTCTTCCGTTGTTTTTAGAATGCCGGACTTCGCACACAGACACACCCAATCAGCTAGCTGTTGCTCCAGATTTGCGTTCTCTCTTCAATACTCCCGGTCGTGCTTTCCTATTCAATTTTGTTAAAAGTGTTGTCTTAGGAATATTGAACGGTTTTGAAGCCTGGCAAACGGTCATTGATTTCTTCTTAAAATTCTGGAATAGCGTACTAGAGGCCATATTTTAAAAATTTCTAAATAATGTTCATGACATAATCGTATTTTGCTCAACCAATGACTGCTTTGGTAACGTTAAACATCAAAATCCCAACAATGTTTAGCTAGTTTTGTGGATACTTACAGAAACTGAGGTCAAAATTTTGTTTCATAGATCTTTTTCACTTCATGCGTCCTGTGCAAAAAGATAAGACAAGTGTTGAATGTGTTTCAAAATTACTTGAGCAGTTCGCAGGTGGTAAGAAAGAAAAGAGCGTTACAACGGGTAACGCTTCCCACGCAAATCATGTGCAGTTGTCATTTTTCCGCGCCGTAAAAATAGTTCTTGCTATTGCGTAGGAAAAAAATTCCCGGGGTTTTCTATCTCAAAGCAGGAATCCTGGAAGGAATTATTGAAGGAATTCCAGCACATATCCATGAAGGAATGCAGAAAAGAATAACTTAAAGCTCGCTAGCTAAATACTGGCAGATTACGGAATACAATTCGTGAGCAGAAACTGGTTCAATTAAAAGTGTTTGTTTGAACATTTCATGAAGTCGATCAAACCGAAAAATGTTACCCCGGATTACGGTATCGTAGAACAGGGTATTATTGAGAATGCGGGAGGTATTGCATTCGCCTCCAAACGTCATCACCCCAGATCCATCTCAAATGTATTTTCGTTTATTTTAAACTTTTCAGGAAAAAAATGTTGAAGTTTTCGTCATTTCTCAACCCTTTCATACAATCTACCCTACAACTACGTTTTGACTATGTATTTCTACATTTTGGTAGAATACTTACTTGATACTTGATGGGCTACAACTCGTAGCGGTGAGTATCCGCCTCCACTGGCCTCGGTCCTGGGCCAATCGCCCTGAACGTTTAGAGTCCTTAGGTCCTCCTCAACTACAAAAAGCCAACGTGTGCGCGGCCTTCCACGAAGCCGACGACCCCTTCCTGGTTCTCTGCTGAATATAATTTTAGCTTGTCGTTCCTCCGGCATACGAGCTACGTGTCCAGCCCACCGCAGCCTGCCGTGCTGTATTCGCTTCACTATATCCATCTCTTTATATACCTGGTACAATTCGTAGTTCAAAAGCGACGCCGCCAGATGCCGTCCTCCAGTTTACCGCCGAATATTGTTCGCAGCACTTTACGTTCGAAGACTCCAAAAGCTCTCCGATCAACTTCTTCCAACGTCCACGTTTCATGACCCTACGGGCGACCGGGAAAATCAGAGACTTGTACAACGCGAGTTTTGTCTTCGTTTGCAGCCTGCGGGACCTCAGCTGGTTTCGCAGACCGAAAAAGGCCCGATTTGCAGACGCAATCCGTTTTTTCACCTCGCGGGTAACATCATTATCGCACGTCACTAGAGTACCAAGATAAACAAATTCATCCACAACTTCAAACTGTCCCCACCTAGCACCACTTCGTCACCATTACCACGGCCGGACCGACGTTGAACACCAGCAATCATGTACTTTAGTCTTTGTGGTGTTAATCGTAAGTCCAATCTTGGCAGTATCCCCCTTAAAAAGTACGAACGCCTCTTCCACGGCCCGACGGTGGATTCCGATGATGTCGATATCGTCCACGAAGCCCAGGAGCATTTGCGACTTCGTGACAATGGTTCCATAACTCGATTCTCTTCACTGAATCGTACGCCGCCTTGAAATCAATAAACAGATGATGGGTCTGCGAGTTGTATTCCCGAAATTTATCGAGAATCTGCCGCAGGGTGTACATCTGGTCCGTCGTTGATCGGCCCTCACGAAATCCTGTCTGATATTCGCCGACGAAGGACTCCTTAATCGACCTAAGCCTGTGGAACAGAACTCCGGACAAAATTTTGTACGCTGAATTGAGGAGTGTTATTCCTCTGTAATTCACGCACTCCAGTCGATGCCCTTTCTTGAAAAGAGGGCAAATGAGACCATCCAACAAACTAGCCGGCAGTTCTTCCATCTCCCATATCTTCAATATAAATAATACGGTGTAAGAGTTGATACAGCTGCTCCCTATCGTGCTTGAGAAGCTCGGCCGGGATTCCGTCCTTCCCAGGAGCCTTGTTTTTCTTCAGTCCCCTAATGGCTGTCTTGATCTCGTCTAGCGTTGGAGGTTCCACAACTTGTCCGTCGTCGTCGATTCGAATTCTGTCCGTCGCTCTTCCACTCCCACCGTCCAACAATACCACGAAGTGCTCTCTCCACCTGGCAGCCACCATTGTCTTGTCTGTCAGCAAGTTTCCATTATGGTCGTTACACATGACGGGAGAAGACGCTGTTTTTCTCCGCACGCCATTGGCAGTTTCGTAAAATCTCCGCTTATCATTCTGTTCCATACTCTCTTGCGCCTGAGCAATCACATTTTCCTCGTGCTCTTTTTTCTTTTTGCGGTAGATTCGTTTTTCGGCTACTCCTTCTTCCCTATATCGCTCCCTGCTCTGCCGGGTCCCCGGCACCAGCATCCGGCTTCTGGCAACATTCTTCTCGTCCGTTACCCTCTGGTACTCCTCGTCGAGCCACCCGTTTCTAGGTCGTCTTTGAGCAGTACCTATCACCTCCCACACTGCTGTACTCATCGCTCCGTGGATAGGCTCTCACAGAGTGTTGAAATAATCGATCTCGTTGATCTCACTTATCCGCTCGTCCAGCTTCTGGTGATAGGCAGCTACCGTACCGTCTGCTGATAAACGCTACATGTTGAAACGCATCGATCGCCGGTTCCTAGAGTTCGACACGGTTGATAACCGAGCTCGAATCTTACCAACTACGAGATAGTGATCTGAGTCGATATTGGGACCTCGAAAAGTTCTAACATCAATTACGTCCGAGAAATGTCGGCCATCTACCAGCATATGGTCGATTTGGTTGCAAGTACCGTGATTTCGGGTGAAATTGGTCACTTTTCACAGTTTTTGGCTTCTAATTTTTGAATAGTTATCGATATGGTCAAATTCAATGCTTTAAAACAAGTACCTCCAGGGGTTTCATCAGTCAACGAGGTTGAAAATTTTACTGCAAATCATTTTATTGCAATAAATATCATTTAAAATAAAAAATCAGAAATTTTAGTTTCGGGGTGAAATTGATCAGTCAGTGAAATGTCTTTGTAAGAGCAGGAAATGAATTTTCCATCTGAATTAACCACCCCAGAATCCGAAAAGCTTTGTAAAACTTACACAAATTTAGTATAGGGTAATTCATGTATTTTGGACAGGCTGAAGACAACGTTGAAAAAATCATCCCCTAGCTTCCTTAGAAAGTAATTGATTATTTCGCAAAGTTCCTAATACGCTTATAATATGACTGTACTTTGCGTTCCTGGTGACAAAAACCTTAACGAAAGCATTTTAAGCTGAGAAAATCACAATTTCCAATCGGCTGTTAGAATTGCTTTTTGGACACCGAATATATGTTTTGGACACCCCCAGATATATATAATTTGGACAGGGCAATTATCTCCATGTTTAGCCATGAATACTGCTAAATTATGGAAGTAGCATAAATTAACAAATATTTTCTTTTAAATTATCAAATTTCTACGCTTAACAGGCATCTATTTTAACCCGTAGGCTACGGGGCTTACAACAAAATTTCAAACCGCTGCCAAAGACGCAAACATCAATATTTTTTAATGAAATTTTGAGGTTCAATTCACTATTAGTTGTAGTTTCAATATTCTGGGAGCCACAAAAATTGGAGCCACGAGGACAGTTTTATTCCGGTGGACGTCTGGGTCAGGAGGGGTAAAAATTGCATAACCTTCCTTTTAGCAAGGCCCCTTAAGTTGGAATTCAAATGAATTCATCTGAAAAGTCGTTAGTTCTATGTATTATTGTATATTACGTCAGGCCTGGGGGTTAAGAAGTATATAGGTGGTGTAGAATTTTTTCCAGGCCTCCAAAATATTTTCAATTTTGAGTCTAATTTCTATGCGCTTGTAAAAGATTTTGAGGCACGCAAGAAGCAGATTTTTCTGTCTTAAGCCAAGTCTTAAGCATATTTAAATAAGCTATAAGTAAAACTTGGTGGTAACATACTGTTTTCGTTAAAAAAATCATGTTTTTCACGAAATTGCCACGATTTTACAAGAAATTGCCTACTTTTAGGCGTTTAATGTTTCACAAAAAGTACCACATTTATCGCCTAAAAGTAGGTAATTTCTTGTAAAATCGTCTTACTTTTGTGGAAAACATGATTTTTCTAACAAAAACAGTGTGTTACCATCAAGTTTTTCTTATAGTTTCATTCAATATGCTTAAGACCCAGCTTAGGACAGAAAAATCTACTCCTTGCGTGCCTTAAAATCTTTTACAAGGGGTTTTGGAAGTAGTTGTCATATGCCTGCCGTAACTCTGCGTAAAGCCGCTGGTGTGTGCGATGAAAATCATTAAAAGCGGCTTTTGACTTCCATCGGAAAAAGGATGTAGTTTTGGGTTTGGCATATGATATCCACCATTGCATCCATGATGTGAAATTTCGTCTTTGGCGGGTCCAATATTGCCATCGACATTGAAATTCTTGGACGTTTTCTTCTGTCAACACATGTGGACGGAGCGACCAAAAACCGCGTCCTGGTTCTCTACCAAGATAGGGCAGACAAATCCGGGCGGTCACGGCTTTGTGGTCCGAAAACGAACAGACATGAATATCTATCGCCCTCAGGTGGGTGCGTAGACTCTGGCTTACGTACACACGGTCAAGGCGCGATGAAGAATTGTGGGTGATGTACGTGTAACCAGGTAGGTTCGGGCATAGGTTTCCCCAAACGTCGAGGAGCTGGAGTTGCTGTACAGTGGCGAGGAGGGCTGGGCTGTGGTTACAACCCGTCGCGTCGCGCTGCCGAACCACGCAGTTAAAATCGCCCGCTATCAACGTATGGTCTGTGGGGTGACGCAGGTAGTATGCGAGCGAGTTCGTGTAAAATCGCTCTCTCTCAGCACGAAAGGCCGTTCCGGATGGAGCGTATACGTTGCACAAAGTTGTGCTTTGCACCCTCAACGTTATTATTCGGCCATCCAGGCTCTTCTCGACGTTCGAGAATTGGATGTAGTCTTTTAACGCTATTGCCGTTCCTCTCCTGCTATGGTCCACATTGCAAACGACGCTGTAGCCGGGTATCTGAAGCTGCTCATTTTCGACCTCTTGCAGGAAGGCGATGTCGATCTCGGACGATCGTAGAAAGGTTCGCAGGGCGTTTAGTTTAGTCGGGTTTGTGATCGTATTGATGTTTATGGATGCAATATTGTAGCTGTGGAGAGCCATTAGAATTAAGCATCCATCTCCGCACTAGCCTCGTCGTCGTGGTTGTGTCGGAGCTTCTTGCCTGGCGGACGACCACCTCGACGCTTGCTGCTTGTTGAAGCTGAAGAAATGTCAGTCTCGTTACCATCGCTAGCTTGACGAGTGGAAATTCGGCTCGCTGTTTGAACAGTTTGGTGACTGGTCGGTGGGGCCATGAGGTTGCTGCTTTCGGCTACATTCTCTCTCGTCAACGATGCGACACTCTCCGTGAGGTCGATTGTGTTCGCTGCTGCCATCTTTGGAGCGCCTAGCTCCGGATAGGTAGAATTCGTTTTCGGCGGCGGTAGGTTTACTACAGCTTGTTGTTTTGACTCCTTCGGCTTTGAGCCGAATAGCTTGGAGAACGGAACCTTCTGCTTCGGTACAGTGGGCTTCGGGGCGCTGGGGCTAGCTGTCGTGTGCTTGGTTACGTTGGCGTACGTCTTCTGAACCAGAAGTTTTTTTTATTCTGCACGCAGGAGATCCCATTATGAACGAACTCGCTGCAGTACCTACATGTTTGGAGCTGTCCGTAGAACGTCACGTTCGTGGTTTGCCCATCAATTGTGATGTAGCTCTCGATGTTTCGCCGTAGCAACATTCGGGCGATCCGAGTGCCAGTCGGGAGACCAGCAAAGCGAAATTTACTGTCCCATAATTGCTCGGTGACAGAGAGAACATCTCCGTAAACGCTGAGGAATTCAGCGATTCGCTCATTTGAGATATCCTCGGATAGATCGGTCAGCTTTACTTCAACCGTCCCATCCTCGAGCGTGATCCGAAGCTTATAGGTTTTGCCATCTACCTCCGTTTCATGTCGGTTGTCGTGCTCAGCAACGATCTTCTGCGCCAATTGCAGGTCGATGACCTTCACAAACGCGCAGCCAAGCGTCCTACTAGGCTGGAGACGCACAACCTGGTCATATTGGAGCCCTAGCGTGGAACCAACAAAATCATGGAGTTCTTCGAATGTAGGCCTCTTTGGCACGTTCGCGTAGTCGATACGAAACGTGTATTATGGAATAAATCCGAACAAAAAAAAATAATCGAATTGAATCGAAACAATAGCTTGCGTGTGGCTTCCAGCGGAGAGACCGACTGCTCTGCATGGAAGTTGAGCGCTAACTGTGTCATCAACGAGGATGAGACTCTCCAATCGTCCTCCATGATAGTGTATGGTAAAGTCATTATATACCACGGGCTGATCATCCCGCTGATTGAGAAACAGCTAGGACGATTGCTCTGCACGACGAATGACCAACTCCCGACTATCGGCTCGATATGCTCGACCGTAGTCACTAATCTGCTAACCGTGGCCCACTTCTCCGACACTCCGATAAATGCGATGGTTCAATACAATTGGCTAGGAAACTATGCTAGAAGAATCAGTGAACTCCACAATCCTGCATTGAGATGTCCAACGAGATGTGCAATTCAAGACCCCTCTGTCCTGGATCAGACATTTTACAAGCTGAACTTCCTGTATCTGGATCCATCCTTGGGTGGTGTTGGCGGAATATCACTGACCCGTTTCCTGATGAGACAATTCCCGGACCCTGTCACCGAGAGTCTCACATTCTGGAGAATCATCTATGAAGCCAACATCTCTGCGGAGATCAACTACACGGCTTTGGCCGCTGGGAACCCCCGGTTAGCTGTGTACCGTCCCGGTCATTTTGCGAAACTGTTGGAGAATCCATCAGGGCTAAACCTACCACGTGGGGTCAGCGTTGTTTCAGTCTTGAGGACCAGAATTCGTCGCATACAAGTTCCATTTTAATTTGCGTATCTAAGTTCCCAGACGTGGGGCCCGATACGGAAAATAAAATGTGCATTTGTAAGGTTCCAATGTATTCGTTATATTTTACTTTTCGTATCCCACTAGCTTCAAAATATGGGGCTCGATGCGGATAATAAAATGCGCATTTGTAGGGTTCTTATAGCAGTTGTCTACATTGTGGTACCCATCGGGAGCACAATGCATTTGTAGTGTTTCGCGAAACTTTTTTTCCGTTACATTGGCCCGGATTAGGGTGTCTGTGTTGGCGGGCTCCCCGGAGAAATGTCAGATCCTGAGTTGACAATCTTGGCTTCCGGAACGTCGCAACAACCTTGGTTGAGAGGGCCAGGGGTCCGGCAATATTGGCTGACAAGAAATCGGCGAAGACCCAGACAGTCATGGGAACTTCCAATTTGCTTAATGGTCTGTTAATCCGGTCCGAAAAGATCATATGGAAGTGTGACCTTACAATTCCTGCCAATTCTTCCTGCGCGACTGGATAGGATGCCGGCCCCCTGGGCTAAACATTTGATGTGCGTGTTCCGGATCTTTGCTTGCCTTTCGATCCCAAGGTAGTTGACCACACTCCATCCCTTCTGTCGTAGCCCTTCCAGTCCGCCGGCTTGGCCCTCCCAGCAAACGATGTTTTCGGTGGCATTGATGACCTTTCCAGATTCCACTCTCATCAGGTCCGGCCGGTCTTTGTAATAGACAAGGGATTTCTTGAAGAACTCATGGGTCCGAGTGAACAGGTTCGGGAGCCCCAGGATTTGACCCATGACCCTAAACACCGGGTCGTTCGCCTCTCCTCGCTGGTGGTTATTCCACTTTGAGTAATCCAGGTGATTCGCGTAATTTACTTGGTTCGGGTCTTCCGGGTTCTGGGCATCTGAAGCTGCGAGCATCTTCTCTATCACTGTATTGTGGTCGTCTGCCATGGTGAGCCCGTGGAACATAGTGGGTTTTGATCAAATGTTCTGTGACCACAAAAAACTCTCTAAGCTCCCACGCCATCATGGCAAAAAATCTCCCCATCTCCTTGATCTCTCGTTCCTTGGCTCGTAGGGCGATCACCAACTGCTCCGGATCAAGGCCGTAGTCGTTCACTCTTCGTAGAAAGTCGCTCCAGTTTGTGGGCTCAGTTGCTATGTAGGTTTCCAGTACCGATCGAGAGGGAATCGGCTGGCCCGGTCGATTCTCTATGTGATTCAACACCTCTGTTCTGCCCATGGAATGATGCTTATCTGCATAGATAATAGTCGGGTCAATATAATCCGGAACATCGAAGCACTGAATCAGTGGGAGTTTGTGCCAAATGTCTCCCACCGCCTGGATCCTTGCCGCGGACGGCCAGGTCCCCTGCTGTATGCAGCTCTTCAGGGGATGCCCGATTGGGACTCTCGCGGGGTCGACGAACCACATCCGGGTTTTCTGGAACTGTGAGCGGAGGACCTTGAATGCAAAGTCCGACGCGAGTTGCTCCGCATAATCAGTGTCTATTTCCTTCTCTATCGTCACATTCTCATGTAACTTGGACAATCCGGTTATATAGTCGATAAACGGGTGACCCCAGAGGCGGAAGGCTCCGAATATAGTAGCGAGGGTTTCCACTTCATCAACGTCGTAGATAAGATCGAATAGGCGCTGTGATCCCGGCAACTCCTCCTCAATCTGTTGGATCGAAACCCTCATGTGCTGGGAGAAATTGGTTGCTTGCGGAATCGAGGGTGTCTGGCGACCCGCCAGTCTGTCCATCTGGTCCAATGCTGTCGGTTCCACGAGTTTTATTGCCCCGTATGCCTTTGAGCCATACCTCTCCAGGAGGTTGTCGCCGGCCCGGAAAACCCGATCGACGGCACTGTAATGGGTCTGGGGATATTGGGGATCGACTTTATATTGGCAATGGAGAAGAGTTTGAAATCGCCCTCCGGCGACATCTTTGGCCATCAGCAACATATTCCTATCTAGTAGTTGATTTCCAACTTGGAACCACAGATACTCAGACCCAACTTCTATCCGACCCCATCCGGAGAAATTAAAGGACAATCTCACAGTCTCTTCCGATCCGGAGACCTCCCCCTGGGCCAAGGAGGCTATGTGAGATGCTTCTGCCAGCGTCGAGCAGTTGACTGCGAGGGTTAAGACGTGTAACCGCATATGAATCGCCCCGTAACGGAGTGTTGTGCCGTCTATATCGTCCCGAGGTAAAAACTTGAAATCCTCACCGATCCAGTTCTGGAGGAATGCTCTCAGAACCGGATGGGTCTGTTGGGCGTCCGCATTTACAGGTTCCGAGGTCCACTATCAGTCATGGGTCCTAGATCCGCGTCAGTAAACTCCTCATCGATCCGATCTGGGTCCTCGACTTGAAGATTGTAATCCTCTCCATCGTCCTAGTTGACATAGTCTTCTTCTGAAAACATTTTTTTCACGACGTTTTACTTATGTACAAGCGCATAGACATCAGACTCAAAATTGAAAATATTTTGGCGGCCTGGAAAAAGTTCTACACCACCTATATACTTCTTAACCCCCAGGCATGACGTAATTTACAATAATATATAGAACTAACAACTTTTCAGATGAATTCATTTGAATTCCAACTAATGGGGCCTTGCTAAAATTAAGGTTATGCAATTTTTACCCCTCCTGACCCAGACGTCCACCGGAATAAAACTGTCCTCGTGGCTCCAATTTTTGTGGCTCCCAGCATATTGAAACTACAACTAATAGTGAAGTGAACCTCAAAATTTCATTAAAAAATATTGATATTTGCGTCTTTGGCAGCGGTTTGAAATTTTGTTGTAAGCCCCGTAGCCTACGGGTTAATAACTACTACAGTTTTTGTTAAAATCGAGGAAATATCGCCAGACCCACAGAATACGCCTACAAGTATACAATCGCATAGCATCCCCATGTAGTTCGTCAGATGACCGAAATATATTTACAGTAGAAAACTTGTAATGTATTTTGGACACCACCTATTTTAAGCGATCTAGATGAATGTTAAGAGATTGGATGCATAATGCTTCTTCATTGAACATTTTTTATTGCACTAAGGCTTTTAAAATTCTTACAGTTATTAATTTAACGTTTTTGAGGCGAATATTGTATGTGACTGTGAAGTGTATGTCGTCTTGCATACCTGTGCATTTGAGGGGTTTTAGTGAAATAATTTACATTTTCGATAATTTTGAAGTAAATTCTTAATTGTTAAGCGTATTTTCACTGTAAGTCATCAGAATAGGGTCTACTTGATCCAATAGTCGGTATTGAGAAATATCTACTTTTATAAGCTCTCCGGAACAAGACATACAACGCCGTGCCTGTCCAAATAACATACATGTCCAAATTATATTTTTTACCCTATTTCTAGTTATTTAAATTTTTAGTTTAATAAATCTAAAGAAAACGCCTAAAAGTATGCAATTTTCATACTAAACAAGTCATCACTTAAGAAAAAGGAACAATTTTATGCATAAATATGAATATTCATAGAACTTTTGATGACGAAATCGGGTTTAGCGAACACTTGGCAGCTATTAACATTCATTCGAATATTGATTCCATGTGCGATACAGTTACGGTAACAAAAGTTTGGAAGTGTCTTTGAAATTCGCCAATTAGGCAGTTTCGGAAAATATTGAATTTAATATAGAAATATGTGACTAATAAGCTGTAAAACATGTACACTCATCATTCAATAACCCTTGAGCCAGATGATGGTCATTTTCTACAAATTGTTTTAAGTTCAAAGCTTTATTTTTGACAAATAAAAATTGCCCTCACGTCGATCAATTTCACCCGAAATCACGGTACCGTAAAACGGGCTATCATTGATCAGCGGAGTAACATTGATCGGCTTGACCAACCTCAAGAAATGCTCAAACAAGCATTTTACAATGAATCAGATTCTGCTATCGAATGGTATATCGTAATCTGATATTATTTAGCTATTAAATGACATGTAATTCATAAAAATTGATTTTCATAAACATTGAAATAACTCGATTTTTCCATAGCTGTGTTTCGTAACGCAATGAGATACATTGTCGAACATTCATGCTTGGCGTGAATACTAGATACAATATGTGGTTCGAAATCACTGTATTACTGCAATATGAAATCCAAGAGTTGGATTCTATAAATGGAACTTTTATGAAAATGCTCTTTTTCAATAAAATGTACGATTTAATAAAAGTAGGCTATCAATTCCTTAAGTAATTGCCTACCTTTAGGCGTTATTCGCGGTTTGCAGGATTTTAATCCTAAAATAACCCAAAAAGTACAAAACTTCTAAAAATTTGGACAACATATTCGAAATCAGCGACCCCGAATTTAGTAAGTAAGGGTATTTTCAACACAAACGAATATTGATCACTGACATGATCAATGTTACCCCAAATCAACAAAATCAAAAATTAGATTGAAAGGACTATTTAAACATATTTTAAAGTTTTACAATACTTTTTCGAGTAGCTTAACTCATACTCAGAGGACCAGCACTTGTTTTAAAATTATACAACATGTAACGTTTGCTTTAACAAGAGAATTATTCAAGAAAGAACGAAAATTCTGATCAATGTTACCCCGGATTACGGTACTTACTTAATTCGGGGTCGCTGATATCGAATATGTTGTTATGTACTTTTTGAGTTATTTTAAGATTATAATCCTCCAAACCGCGAATAACGCCTAAAGATAGGCAATGGCTTAAGGAATTGATAGCTTACTTTAAATAAATCGTATATTTTATTGATAAAGAGCATTTACATGAAAGTTTTGTTCATTAAACCAAACTCTAGGATATCATATTTCATATTGAAGTAATACAGTGATTTCGAACCTCATATTGTATCTAGTGTTCATGCCATGCATGAATGTTTGACAATGTTTCTCATTGCGTTACGAAACACAGTTATGGAAAAATCGATTTATTTCAATGTTTATGAAACTCAATTTTTAAGAATTACATGCCATTTAATAGCTAAAGAATAGCAGATTACGATATAGATATTTGTTAGCAGAAACTGATTCAATGTAAAATGCTTGTTTGAACATTTCATGAGGTCGGTGAAGCCGATCAATGTTACCCCGCTGATCAATGATACCCCGTTTTACGGTACTTGCAAATCGTCATACAGACACAGAGAACAGACATCCAAGTCCAGTTCCGAAACTGTGTAAGGAATTTAACGGCTATTTGAAATCGGCAACACGAGTGGCAATAGCGTGGCGCTGCAATCGGTTAATTTCCCATACTAATTTAATTCACCACTTGAAATGTTTCAATTCACCACTGACTGTGGCAATATGGTGTTTGGTGGCGTTAGTGTTGTCATCGTGTATTGGTTTGCAATCATACTCAAGATTCAAATCCTTACACAACTTTCCGAATGAAATTTGTTCTAGCCTGGATGTATGTTCTCTGTGATACAGACATTGTCCAATCATCTCTGGTACTCTGGTGGTAGCAATGTTGGCTTTGGCTCTGTCGAACGAAAAGTTCACAATAGTTAATAAAAAAAAGGAAAAAAGACACGGACGTCTTCAACCAGAGACTGAACAGACTGAATTAAACTTAGTACTAGACAACGGACACACGGAGCATGCATCAGTGGATACGGAGAAGATACATTCCTCATGAAAAGTTAAATTCGCCCGGAGTGGGAATCGAACCCTCACCCCATATCATGGTGCGATTAGAGTTTTGGTGACCCTAACCGCACGGCTACGAAACTCCACAAACATTATGAAGGCCTTTTAAACCAACAGAACCATTTCTTTCTTTTCTCGGCAGTTCAAACCATTGATCAGAAATTAGCGACCGGTAGTTTCCAAGACTCTGGTAGGCTGATGACCAAAAACACTAGTGTTACTTTTGATGACGATGATTAAAGTGTATCCACCATCAGCGCAAGGATTACCTATGGCTGCAGAATAATTCCGGTTAGGAAATATCTACCAGATAGTTTGTTGTAGCAGGGTGAGTTAAAATCGCTGCATTCCTTCGGTAGTCAACATAAAGTTACTATCTCATGAAAAAAAGTTTGGCTACTCCACGAACTTTAGTCCAGTAATCAGTTCTTTTAACTCCCTTATGCTAACCCCTTCCCCAAAACCACAATCGAAACCGTAAAACACTTCTACTAACCGAAAAACGTCTTCTCTAAAACCTATTTTTTTTCGAAAAATCGACAGAAAACACAAGGGTGAAAATTTTCGCGTCCGTTCTCGGTCGCTGCTCACTACGTCGCCAAAACGCTAGTGTTTCTTTTGCGACAGAAACTTACCCATTACATTCCCCACAGGGTTGCCAGCGGCGACATTCAGCAGTGCCATCTAACTTTTTGGTGTGTTCATTCCACATTACCTGCTGCCAGAATAATAGCCCTCTTGTCTAATGTTATTGAAACTAAAGGGTGTCCACGATGAAATTGCCACACAAAATTGATTCGCAAAATTCGAGTTTTCATCCGATTCCCATAAAATTTAAAGGGTTTGAAAAATAACTATTAAACTTCATTTTACCATTTTACTCGTATTTTATTTACAGTCCATATGCAAATGCCCGCACCTTGGCCTTATCCCCGGCCTTAAGATTCTGCACAATCTGTGAGTCAACCGTTTTTTGCATGTAAACCCATACTTTCTTCAGTTCCTCGACTGTCTTCGCTATCTTAGGTCGTTTAAGAAGGTGCTGCTTCATAATCGCCCAGTACTTCTCGATGGGGCGGAGCTCCGGAGTGTTGGGAGGGTTGAACATTTTCGGCACGAAATTTTTTTTTTTTTTGCGTTTATTATAGAGGTTTTAAACCAGAGGGGTTCATTCGCCTCTTAGTAAATAATTATAACAACTGAGGGGGTCAGAAGCAAAGGGGTGTAAGTGACCAAAACTTGATTTTGAGATAATGGACGTTAACTTTGACATCTTATAAAAAAATCAACATCAATCGGAGAAGGTCGGAATCGCCTCGAATATGCTACTATCAAGTAACTCCATCATTAAAGATGATCACAGACGTTATATATGTTGTTTTTCTTCGAATATGAAAATTGGATATTTTTGGACAATGGCACTTACACCCCTTTACCACTAAACTATTGACTTACACCCCTTTGCCTCTAAACAAATCCTTAATAAGGTTGCAACTCCAGTACTCCCTCAAGTATTAATATGCAAGAAGTGTCTCAAAATTGAAAATATGTATAATCTCGTTGTTAGTGAATGATGCTAACAAGCATAATTATTTGTTCCTAATTGAAAATACAGATGAAGAAACGGTTAAATCAGAAAAGCTTAAGGAGCCTACTTTAATATTCAAGGCCTTTCTTGATGTAACCTTGATACGACAAAATAGTCATAGAGTTTATTTTTTGTTAAAAAAAACGTAAAATTAGGAAATTGCGCATTTTTGGCACGAGTTTTATCTTTTAAGGACAAAGTTGCTGGAGTATCAAGGTGGCCGCCACAATGACCGTTTTTTATTCTACTCGAATTTGTTGAGCACAAATCAGGGAATCCAGCAAACAAGTTGATTTGAAATTGTTTCTTGCTGCGATTACTTATAGTGAACACCGAAAAGCACTTTCAGGCTAATGCGATTGATGGGTCTCTAGATTTGTGCTCGAGAAAATGCGTTGTTTGAAAAGTGACCGCTGATGATTTTCACCTTAAACCAAGAATCGAGTATGGGCCATTGAGCCATATTTTTATTACTTACTAGCTGTCCCGGCAAACTTTGTCATGCCAAGCTGTGGTGGTGTGACAGCTGTTGAGGTCATCGCAGCAACGCACTCTAGATTGATTTGATTTCGATCACACTGAATTTCTTCCCGGCCTTGTTGACCCGGGTCATAAAAAATAGTATTTTCACAATTTTCATACTTTTTTAAACAATTTTCGTAACTTTTTATACATATAAACACAGCCGCCATGAAGACGAATCAACCTGTGCAATAATCATTATGATCGGTTCATCCGTTCGTGAGTTTTGTTGCCTCAAAGGAACTTCAAACTCATTTTTATATATATAGATAGATAGATAGAAGATAGATTTGTTTATTTGGAACCCTCGTTATGTCGAGATTCGTTAGAAATAATCATGGCATATGTTATGTATGGCCCAAAGGTGTACCAGACAGCGTGCTCCTTTTCAACCCGACAGTTTTAAAATTATACAAAACTAGCTGTCCCGGCAAACGCTGTATTGCCATTATAAAATGTAGTGATATAGACCTTTATGACAATTATTTGGCGTTATCTAGATTGATTTCATTGCGACCGTCTTAAATGTCTGCCCAACTCATACACATTTCAGTGTTTTCTCAATTTTTATACTTTTTAATTGATTTTCGGAACTTTTTCTACTTATAATCACAGCCGACCGATAAACGAATTGAATTGTGCTGATATGTTCACCCGTTCGTGAGTTTTGTTGCCTCTAAAGGAATTCAAACTCATGTTTTTATATAGAGGCGTTGTTCTGTGTATCGAGCTCTGAAGATGGTCCAGCCGGAACGAAATGTGGGCGATAGGTGGTAATTAATCGACGCAATTTGTTAGACGGCATGCCGATTTTTTTTTTCCAAGAAATCTGCTTTAAAAACTTTCACGAATTTAACGACCTTAGCGAACTATTCATCATACCAAAAATAAAACAGAACGTCTAAGACTCTCATGTTTGTATTACTATCAGCAGTGTTGGTAAAAACTCAAATTCTCAAATCTCACGGTTGAGTTGATTCACGCGCGATTCTTGACTCGCCAAACTCACCACCGAAAAAATCATGCATGAGTTGACTCGCGATTTCACTCATTGCTTTATTTCTTGGTGTTCTTATTATTTACATCAAAGTTTTTAGGATTATATGATAGAACAAAAGCAAATCTAGCGTACAATAACATTGAATGTCGTTCAAATTGATTTGGATTCGTTTTACAAGCGAACGAGATTTCGGCGCTTGACTCGTGAGAGCGAGATTTTGCATGAGAATCTCGCGCGTGAGAAAATGATTCAGAATCGCGCGCGAGTTTGCTCACGCAGGAGCGGTTCATGAGTCTGCTTTGAGTGTGATTTTACCAACACTGACTATCAGTAAGAAAAACATGAAAAAAAACTATCTAAAGCTTCTTCCATTAATTACCCACCAGTAAAAAAATGTTCTTGGAACTTGGAAGTTTAAATAACTAATGAAACTTAGTTGAGAGGTTACTTTGAAAACTACCTACTGATAAATTGCAATTTCTACATTTTCAATAACATTCGGCACGTGCCGTGGGCCCATAACATGAGCCATGATTCAAAACAAAAACAAAGGGATCATAGATGCACATCGACTCGTTATAAAGTTTGATATGTTGATTTTTTAGAAATAATATAAAAGTAATATTGCACTTACACCCCTTTGCCTCCAAACAAATCTCCTCCATGGTTAAGCGTCATTTTTTTCGTTCAATGAGAAAACATGCTAAAACATTTTTAAAAATTACGGGTCTTTGGCAACAAACAAAGTTGATCTCGTAGAGTCACGTAGGATATGTATCTCAATTTTGAATTTTTGGTCACTTACACCCCTCTGCCTCTAACCCCCTCAACTATTACAATAGTTCAAATAAACTACTTTTCCTTAAAAACTTTAACAGTTTGGTTTCTTCTGATTTAGAATTACTAAGTGCGATTTGAATGTTGCTGTTGATGCCAATCTTGTTACGTAGGTCATCGTATTTCTTACAACTAGTGATTAGGTGTTCAACGGATAGTTCAACTTTACAAACTTCACACGTTTTGGATTGATGTCGATCGAATAGGTGCTTCTTGGTGAGTTTGGTATGTCCAATCCTGCAGCGTGTTAGAACTTTCTGCTCTTGACGGTCTCGACGATCTTTCCACTGTCCAATTGCTGGCTTGATTTTTTGAAGCAAAGTCGGTCGATGGTCATTCCAAATTTGTTGGAATTTCTCGCACACTCGTTTGGAGATCCACTTGATAACGTCGTCGGCAGGTACATATTCGTGTAGTAATGGGGCAGCTCGGCCCCTTTCAGCGGCTTGATCTGCTGCTTCGTTCCCGGGTATCCCTGAGTGTCCTGGAACCCAGCAGATGGTAATGTTCTTGTGGCTTGCAGATAATAGAACAGCTTGTATGAACGGGTGCTTTGTATCCCTTTTTTCTATAGCAGATATGCAGCTAGCTGAGTCGCTGAAAATCACGGTGGGATTATCGTCAGCGCTTTGGACTGCTTTGACAAGCGCTGTTGCTTCTGCGGAATAAACGCTTCATTGAGCTGGTACTCCCTTCTATCAGAAAATCTCGACTGATCACAGCTAGACCTACCGCGTAGCCGGATTTTGAACCGTCGGTGAATATTTGACTGTATTCTTTGTACTTTTGACATTGGAGATCCTTTGTAATGGCTCTGGCAATATTCTTGTTGTGACCTTTTTTGAAGGCCGATTTGATAGACCAATCAATTTTGACTGGATGTAAATCCCATGGAGCTTTCCCCGTCCAGAGGAGTTTGGCGACAGCTGGGATTTGAAGACCGGTTTCATCGTTGAATAGTTCTGCTACCCTATCGCGGAGGTGTTGAAGGTCACGATTGGGTTTCTCTGCAAGTCTAATATAACTTCGGGTGAAAGATTGGACCAATCTTAGGTCCAGTGGTAGTTGTCCGGCCTCGACAGCTAAGCTAACTGTAGGTGATGATATTAGGGCTCCAGATGATATTCTCAATATTTCATTATAGATTGTTTGGAAGGTACTGGTAAGTTCAAGACCGAAAAGCTCGATTCCGAAGGTAAGCTTGGAGATACATACAGCATTGGCTATTTTCCATAGGGTATTTCGGTCGGCTCTGAAGGACAATGCTTTCAAGTAGTTGATGCGACTGCTGATTGATTCTTTGGTTTTTGCTCCGTGTACAGAAAAACTGCCTTTCTGATTCATCCACACTCCCAGAAACCGAGCAGTTTTTACTTCTGGAATCACTGCATTATCGATCATAACGGCATTCCGAGCATTTCGCCATCGGTGTCTGGATTTTTTGCAAAGATGAAGGATACAGGATTTGGTGGCAGATAGACAAAATTTGACACTTTTAGCCCACTTATTGACTGCATCCACTGCTTCTATTAGTTTACTTCGCACTTTCGGAAGGTGTTTGGAAATAGCGACCAAAACTATGTCATCAGCATAGACTAAAACCCTAATGTTTTTGGGGATAATTTCGAATACCGGGTTGATAGCAAGCAGGAATAGGGTAACAGCTAACACGGATCCTTGGGGAACGCCATTTTCTTGTGTCCGCTCCGTCGATAAAGATCCCCCATAGGACACTTTGAAACGCCGATCCATGAGAAAGTTGCTAATACAACTTCGAATACGTTTTCCAACGTTAAGGTTATCGATTTGTTGCATAATATGTGAGCGCCAGACTTGATCGTATGCTTTATTAATATCAAGCAAGGCAAACTCTGCATGTGCATTAGTTTGTTCGATTTCGGCCAATATTTCAGACAAGTCAGCGAAGTAGGATGATGTTCCACGCCCGGCTCTGAAACCATGCTGGTGTTCGTCGAGAATGTTGTTTTCTTCGAGAAATGTCATCAACCTATGGTTCACCATACGCTCATACACTTTGCCAATGCAGCTCAGGAGCGAGATTGGCCGATACCCTTCTACACGTTGATGCTGATTACTGGATTTGGGTATTGGTATGACGACTCCTTCTTTCCAGCTACTTGGAAATTTTCCTTCCGACCAGACTTTATTGAAGCTTTTTAGCAATGTAAGCTTTCCTGCATATGGCATACGCTTGATCATCGGGTACCCGATTCTGTCTTCTCCTGTTGAGTGTCCGCTGGCGGAGTCGATGGCCCGCATTAGTTCATAGATGGTAAAGTCTGTATCAAGTCGAGGGTTATCCGCGGCGTCGATATTTTGATCCCAATCTGAATCACCCAAGTCGTTTCTGGCACTGGAACTTCCTGAAGATGTTTGGTGAAAAAAGTCGGCAAAGCGATCAGCGATTATGGAGGGATCTTGCACATATGATCCATCGATTTGGAGACCTCGTTGTCCCTTCCTTCTTTTCCCCATTAGACGGTTGAAGTTTCCCCAAAGCACATCAGCTGGAGTGCTTGGATTGAAGGTTTGGCAGAACTGGTTCCATGAGTCAAGTTTGGCATTTGAGATCGTCCTTCGAGAAATCGCCCGCGCCTGTTTGAAGGCAGTTTTAGCGTCTTCGTGTCGGGGGTCCGAGGGGTCCATACGCTTCAGTATGCGAAGAGCTTTCCGCCGTGCTCTAACGCTTTCTTTGACTTCTTTAGTCCACCAAATTTCTGATCGTCCTTTAGACATTCCAGACGTTTGTGGGATGGAAGTTTCTGCTGCACTGACGATGATATTACTAAGCTGTTCAACACAATCTTCTGATGGCGAGAGAGAATTCGTAATACTGCTTTCGAAAGCCGCCCAATCAGCATCTTTGTAGATCCAACGTTTACGTGAGCGTTGAACTAAAACACATTGTTCGGAGGTGACTGTGATAGGAAAGTGATCGCTTCCCAGGGTATCATCGTAGGTGGCCCAGTGAAATTTCGCTGCGAGATTGTATGATACGACTGTGAGATCAATTGCAGAAGTGGTCCCGTGAACAGAGCTGATGAAGGTGGGTTCGCCAGTATTAATTACTAGGAGTTCTTGTCTGACGAACCATTCGAGTAGGATGCAACCCCGTTTTGTTGTTTTCGTGCTGCCCCAAACCTCATGGGCTGCGTTAAAATCTCCGCCGATGACGAAAGGGGGGTCGGTATTTTTAACAATGTTGTCTAGCGTTGCTATTATGTCCTGGTCACTAGTGTTTGGTGGCACGTATATACTTACAATTGTAATATTGAGAGGAGCTTGAAGTCGAGCAGCAGTGGCGGGTACGCATGTGTTGATTTGGTAGAATTGATGTGGGAACTCTTTGAGAATTCCCAGTCCAGCAGCACCACCGCCTTGGGGATAGTGCCGGTTAGATAATTCCCATTCGTAACGAGAACTGAGGGCCGTGCCCGGGTTTCTGGTCATCATTTCCTGAAGACCGATAGCAATTGGTGCATGTTGGTTCACAATGCGCGAAAGTTCGGGGTGGTTACCCCAGAACCCTCTGATGTTCCATTGTAGCATGAGAATACTTCTGTTCCTGTCGACATCCGTTGATGAAGAGCTTATACATCCAGGTGAGCTTTCGCGAAGGTTCAGTGTTTCTGAAACATTGTGGGGAGAACTTGGGTGGGATCTATGTCTTGGTTCGAAAAGTGAAGAAATACTTGCCCGAGATGAGGGGCGAGCCACGCCGACTGCCGCCAGAGGCTCATCGAGCATGCTCGGGACATCCCTGGTCAGGGTCGACGTGGCGTGCCTCGCGCTTGGCGAATCATTTATTCCGGCAAAAAAGCCGGTCGATGAGGTTGATGGTTGCGGGTAGTAGTTGTTCAATCGATCGTATTCGCTTGAGTCCGACGGCATCATTGGCGATGGTGTGTTTTTGAAGCGGTGGCCGAGCTGAAGTTTCGGTGGTCAACAGGTAGAAGGATGACGTCTTGGACTTGGTCCTGGATCTCCTTCCCACTCAATCTCGCTCCCTTCCCCGGAAGTGGAGAGGGTGCTGCATTTTTTCCACCTTCAGGCTGCGTGGTTGTTTCATTCGAAGATGTTCTACTGATTTCTCTTGAAGAACTGTTGCTTGCAGGTGAGTTTTCACAAAGATTCGATTTTTCTGAAACGTGGTGATGAATACTTGGGAGAGAACTTTGTCTTGGTTCGAAAAGTGAAGAAATACTTGCCCGAGATGAGGGGCGAGCCACGCCGACTGCCGCCAGAGGCTCATCGAGCATGCTCGGGACATCCCTGGTCAGGGTCGACGTGGCGTGCCTCGCGCTTGGCGAATCATTTGTTCCGGCTATAAAGCCGGTCGATGAGGTTGATGGTTGCGAGTAGTAGTTGTTCCGTCGGTCGTATTCGCTTGAATCCGATAGTATCATCGGTTGTATTGGGTTGTTCGAAGTGGCGGCCGAGCTGAGGGTTCGGTAGTCAACAGGTAGAAGGATGACGTCCTGGATCACCTCTCCACCCAGACTCGCTCCCTTCCCCGGAAGTGAAGGGGGTACTGCACATTCCCCACCTCCAAACCGCGAGGTTGTTTTGTCCGAAAGTGTTGTGCAAATTTCTTTTATCAGAGTTTGTTTTTTTGTTTTCAAATCTTGGTCCATTGTTTTGCGGGGTCGATTACAAAAGGCGTCGGGTGGGTTTCGTAGGTCATCCGATTTCGTCTCATTTAACATTGCAGTGTCCGTTATCCTTTGATGGCTTTTTTGAGGGAGCATCTTGTTTATTGATCAGAGGTTCCCCCAGTGTCGGCGATCAACGTTGCCCTTTTGTTAGAGTTGGAGCTAGCATCGGTTGGTGACATTTCCATTAGGTGCTTTCTACTTTTGCTACGCGTTCTTATCCCTTCATTCACAGAGAGGTTCGCGGTCCTTCTAGTATCATTGTGTGTGGGTGGAGGAGATACAAACGTTTTGTCTTTGCGGGAGAGTCGCTGAGAGTTTTGCTTGGGCTTCGATGAGCTGGGTTCTACTGATACGGTAGTTTTCTCTGGTCTGGAAACATTGGGAGAAACTAGGCGGGTATCATTTACTATGGCTTCAAGCTTTCGTTTCAACGACTCAACTTCCGCTCGTAATTCAGCAATTATTTTATCTTTGCTGGATTCTTCTTGCCTGAGCCGCTTCTGCACTTCACTAGCGATGGTTTCCTTTTGAGACTCAATGGCGTAGATTCTCCTTGCTTCAGCGGGTGAGATTTTCTTGTCCACTCTGATCCGAATAACGTTAACTTCGTCTTTGTACTTCGGGCATATGCGTGCTATGGGTGAATGGGCTCCTTGGCAATGCATACAATACGGAGCGTTACTGCATTGTTCTCCTTCAGTTACGTGTTGAGCTTGAGAGCACTGCAGGCAGATTCCAGACTGCTGGCAGAACTTCCGAGGATGTCCATATGTACCACACTGAAAGCAGATGATCGGAGTAGGGTAGTAGGAGCGTACGGCAACGCGAAGTCCACCAAAGTATACGGCTTCGGGCAGCATAGTTCCGTGAAAAGTTAACACGACTAGCGGAGTATTTCGTACCGTACCGTTGACTTTTTTGGTGATTCGGCGCACTGCTTGTATCCCTTGTGACTTCAGATGATTAAGAAGTGTTTCTTCATCCACGTCCGTAGAGTCTGCCTCAAACACGGTGCCTTGAACCTTGTTCAAGGTGGGATGGGATATTACTTCGACGACGGTTCCATCAGTAAGCCGGGTGATGCCTGTCAATTTGCGGTAAATTGACTTCAGATTGGTGCGGAGCAAATACCTAGTTCCACGACCTTCCTTGACCATTCCCACTTTTTTAACTTCTTTTGCACCTACTGCGACTTCGATTGATGCGGTGATGATGAACGGGTTCGGTAGTGGTGTTTGCGTGTTTTGCCCATTCTCGTTCGATTTTCTACGCAGAAGCAAAACCATGGTTTGCCCTATTTCGTCATCACTTAACATCCAGTCCGGTTGACGTTTTTCCCGCAGGGAACCACCTGGATCCCCAGGGTCGCCCCTACCAGGGGCATGGTTGACGCCGGCCATTAGGCCGGGAAGCTAATACGATGATCACCAGCACTTTAATGTTCACTGTTGAGTCTCTTCTACTACTCGGGAATTCACTGAGATTTATCGCACAATACAACAATGGAACGGCGATAGTTGTATCACTTGTTATTGTTGTGTTCCGCGCACCAGTGGAGATGAAATATTCACAAATTCACCAGTTTTTATTCGCGGGTTTAGATTTTTAGTGAAATAAACGCGATCAGTGTAGATGAATTGCTATACTAGCAACTTTTCATAAACGAACGCGATGGATTTCACGAGAAAAAAGGGGTTCGAAACTGAGAGCTAAACGGACGCGTGGTAACAACGACTGTGTCCCGAACTCGAGTTCTTCGGCACGAAATTGACCTTATTGTTCGCATACCATTTCAGCACGTCCCTGGAGTAGTGGCATGAGGCCAAATCCGGCCACAAGATTGTTGGGACGTTGTGGGCCTGCAGGAGAGGAAGCAGGAGGCACTCTTTCATGTAGGGGAAGACGGGGTAAGAAGGCCCGCCGGGGTAAGACGGACCACCTGCTGTTCAGCATGAAAATGCCGTTTTCTATAAACTTTCACCCAGTACTCTGATCAAGTACAAAATATTTGTCATTTTGAGCTTTTTTTGCAATGTTTACATTGAGAATTTCAAAACAAATAATCAAAACAAAGATTTTGCTTCATGATGATGTTTTTGATCTAAATTTGTCGCATATAACCTTAAGGTTTTTTATTCGGAAAACATTTTCAAACCAAAAAAAATAACCAGTCCATAACTTAGCAGGGATGTCAGCAAATCATGAGAGAAGCGGGATTGAGATTGCAAAAAAATTTCGTTAGGAACTAATCTCATAAGTAAAATCTGCCCATGTGGGGGGTAAGACGGGGTAAGACAGCCACCCCCCAGTTCATAGAACAAAATAGCTGCAACCCAATATAACGCAAATTGTTTGTTAAAAAAAATGCCATTTCACTAAAATAAACTCATTTTTGCGTTGTTTGTGCTGAACGTGACCAGAAACAACATTTTTGTGATAATAATGGGTGCTGGAGTATCCATATTTACAGTGTCCCAATAAAAACAATAAATGGTAACCC
Organism: Aedes albopictus; assembly: GCF_035046485.1. Classification (NCBI taxonomy): domain Eukaryota; kingdom Metazoa; phylum Arthropoda; class Insecta; order Diptera; family Culicidae; genus Aedes; species Aedes albopictus. The sequence continues at coordinate 155,232,418 of NC_085137.1, read as the reverse complement.
TTAAACTATTATGTTAACTAATTTCCCATGTGAAGGACTTAAGGGAGTCATTTCTCATTTCAACGTATGGAATTGGAACATTTCTAATCACAATTATTTAAAAAAATCGTGATGGTCCTTCTTACCCCTTTGGTAGGCCGTCTTACCCCGCCATCAAAAAATTAAGCGCTTTTTAATCACATTTTCAAATGGCTCAAAATTATAAAAATTTCAACAGCACGAATCATAAGATAATTTTCTTGCATGATTAACACTTTGAGAAAAGATATGCTGTGTTAAAACTAGTGAAATTCATTGTCAGTTTCAAGTTATGATTTTTTTGGCTTAGGGTGGCGGTCTTACCCCGTCTTCCCCTACACCTGTCCGTTCATCGTGTCCTGGGTCACGAAAGGTGCACTTCGCTTCCCGCACGTGCAGATGGCTTGCCAAACCAGAAATTTCGTCGCAAATTTGGACATCTTCTGAGTGCGGACATGCTCCGGAACGCTGAACTTATCCTTGGCCGTGAAAAACAGATTGCCGGAGATCTGTTTGAAGTCGGCCTTCACATATGTTTCGTCATCCATGATGCAGCATTCAACTTTCGTCAGCATGTTGAGGTACAACTTCCTGGGACGGGTTTTGGCGGACTTGTTCTGCTTCTCGCGATTACAGGCCTTTTGTACCTTGAACGTTCGAAGCCCAGCCTTAGTTTTGGCCTTCTGGACAAAACTTCGGCTTAGATGCAGCTTCTTAACCACATCCCGAACGGAGGCGTTCGGGTTTCGGTTGAAGGCCGAAACTACGTGATTTTTGGTGTTGTACGGAATACTTTTTCCTTCACTTCTGGGCTTCCGATCGGTGGTCAATCGTTCCTCGAACCGCTTAGTCACTCGCGACACCGTGGAATTCGCGATTCTCAACGTTTCAGCGATGGAACGATGCGAGAGATCCTTGTTCTCGTGATGAATGCGCAAGATTTAGTACCGATTTTCTCCAACTGTCCATCAAACATGAATTTCTTGAACGTATAAATTGCGGAGGGTTCGATACCAGAAACATCACAACAAGCTCCAAAAGTTCTTTGTAGTCGCCTCGTGGTTACCTGATTTCCAGTTGTTCGATACAAATGGCAATAATCGAGACTTTCCGTGGCATTACTAGATCGACGCAAGGCGGAATAGTTCATTGCGGTTCAATACTTCAACATTGAATTTCAATTGGAATGCTTTGAATCAGTGTTGCATTTGAACGCGATCAATTTGCGTTCATGTTCAAATTCGGCACGCTGCGATCAAAACGATTTGAACATTGTTCAGTTCAAAATTTGGAACGCGAGCGAGCTCGAAATTGAACGCACCTTGAACAATGAGCAAGAACTGCACCAGTATAATGCCAACATGCTAACATGATACCCTGGTACCCGCTAAACTGAAATGGTCATATTTCTGCCATTTTTTCGCCAATTCTAGCAATCTTGGGCTCATTGGATTCAGAATCTGACCTTCTATTGTGAGGGGGAACCGGTCCGGCCACCGTGGATTGCGGATAATCCGTATTTCGGTGCAGAATTTAATGCCCGATGCCACAATGGCCTAGGTCGTATGGCGCATTTTTCCGTGCAACAACGAATGTATGCACATGCGTCACAAAGTCCTAGGAGAGAAGGCATATAGGATATGAAGACGCATCCAAGCTTTTGGACGTTGTTTTGCATAAAAACGCGCCATAAGGACCGAGGCGCTGTCACTCCGGACGATTCGATCCGCTTTCTTCCCAACCCCACAATGCAATGTATGTACGTATTACTAATATGGTATTATGTGGTACAGGGCCATGTTCCATATGAAGTCTCATTTCTACGAAACTCTGGACGGCTGGACCGATTCATTAGCTTTACATATTGATAGAATAGTGCATTAGAACATTGAGCCGAATGGGGATCTGAACGGGCGTTCTTGAGCAGTGAAAAGCTCTGACACGCAAGTTCAATGTTTACTGCGTTCACGTTCAAAAAATTGAATGCGTTCAGTTTATTTTTGGCTCGCGTTCAGTTCAAATGCAACACTGCTTTGAATTAATCAAATGTGCCGGATTTTGAGTAGCCTCCCACCGATACGTGGTGACGCCATGCCCAGCACTAGCACCTCCCCTGAAACTACTGCAGGGTTGTTACAACAGCGCGGATTTCACGAATTTCGCGGATTTGGCGCGGATTTACCCCTAGAATTCGGCCCTCGCGCGGATTTGGCGCGGAATTGGTTTTGCTGTTCCGTTATGCAAATTTTGTTGAATTTTGAACATGATTTTAGTCTGAACATATAATATCTATTGGATTCACAGGAATGAACTAAACTTCGTGCTTTACTCCGAATTAGAATTTTAGAATTTCTATAACAAAATCCAGGAAATCATCAAGGATCTTCTTCATGATGTATCTCCGGAATTCCTCTAAGGATCTTTTCTGATATTGTTCTTAAGATCTTTGTGAATGAAATTTTATCTTGTTTTCTTTTTTGGGTGAATGCTTGCATCTTAAAAGTTCTCGTGATTTGTTTCGTAATGCCTGGAAATTTTTTATAAACAAAATTACGAAAGAAAAAGAAAATTCCCGAAAAAGTTTCTGGCAAAACTATAATTATTTTTGGTTCCAAAGTCGTGCACGATGGCTGTAGTGTATAACAATCGATATTCATATACCTGAGAATATGGTATATGAAAAACTTGTGCGGCTAGACCAGTTTTGCGAGAAAATCACGGAAAAACAGCTATTTTTCGAGTATAAAAGGCAAATGTCATGACCTTCGAAAAATGCCAATGATATTCACGGTGAATATCATTTGGCATTTTTCGAAGATAGTCCGTGACATTTACCTTAAAAAATAAAAAATAGCGGTTTTTTCCTGACTTTCTTGTAGAACTGGTCTAGCCGCACAAGTTCTTCATATACTATATTCTCAGGTTCAGCTTCTAAAATGAGCTGTAGGTGGTTGAATTTAGATATGACGAAATGAAATTTTCAGCACTGGTATGGACAAATGCGCTGTAGTTACGCGCATGGATATGGTACGATTGATCTTTTTAAAACAAGTTTCTCAAATTAACAATAAAATTTGATTCTAGAAAATTAATTACAAATATTAGGAATCCATGGATGGAGTAATCCATCCATCAGAAGCCACTAGAATAGAATAACGTTGAAATTTTCAGAGTGATTCACTGCGCATTTCTAGTAGAAATCCTTAGATCATTTTAGAAAAACTGTCGAGGCACCATGAAGGAAATTTAAAAAAAAATGCATACACCTAAATCCTTATGAAAATTAATGGTGAAAACTTAAGAGAATAGCCCGGGGGAATTTTTGAAGGAACTCATGGATAAATAACTGGAGAAATTCCTGGAATTAGAAAAAAAAAACCTGTAGAAATTTTAAACCACTAAGAGAATCTTCAAAAAAATAAACAATGCAACATTGTCTTTCAGGAATTTTCCCAGAGTTTCCTCAAATGGTTGCTGTAGGGATTTTTTAATAGTATAACTGCGGAGGAGGGTATTTTTCTCTTTGTACAGGCGTCTCCCCATGTGTTCCTTTTGGTATTTCTTCAGTGTTTTCTTAAAACGCTATCCATAAACTACGTAGACTAATTTCGGCCATTTCAGAACTACCCTCATAGACTTTGTCCATACAAAATTTTCAAAATTGGTATGAAGCTTAGATTTTGACCAGACCTCCCTCCGCCCCCTAAGAGTCTACATAACTCATGAACGGACTGTAAAGTATTCTCCCTTACTTATCTGAAGTTTAAATTTCTTTCTAGAATGTCTCACTGGGATTTTCCAGACATTACTAAAAAAAATCTCAGAGCTAATTTCTTAGAATTACCCTCACAATATCCTACTCAAATTCAAGAATTCTTCGAAAAAATTGCATCAGGTTCTGCATACAAAAACTTTAGAAATTCTTTCCTTTTCATTCAGGGTTTATCAAGGATTTTTTTAGAGTTACTTCCATGATTTTTCTTAGTTTTTCCCAATGTTTTCTTTGCTAGAAATTCACACAGTTTTTTTTTCACAAATCTTGTGGTATATTTTCCTGAACGACGGATTTTAACCGATTTCTCCAATAGCGCTATGTAGATTGCTACAGCGATTTTACTAAAAATTCTTGAAGGAATAGGGTAAAAACATTAGACTTCGCCCCCCTAAAATTCTGCACTAATCTTCGCCACTTCATACATAAAAAATGGATTTTGTATGGAGGGGGCGAAGACTAAGAGCAGTGGCGAAGTCTACACAGTTAGAAAAAATCACCGACTTCGGTAATGTTTTACCGAAATCTCAACCGTTAAGTTTGTTTTACAGGAAAAAGTCGGTAAAGGTAGCAACATTTACAGAAGTTCGTTAGAGTTTGACAGATAAACGATAAGATTTTACCGAAATTTGTTTATTTTTTTACAGAATGTCGTTAAAAATCCATTACCGAACGCTCAGCGGTTGAGATTTCGGTAAAAATTACCGAACGCGATTAGCTGTGTAGTGCTGTCACCCTATTGCTGAAAAAAAAAACATGAAATTGAGTTGTGGCAAAACGCCTTCAAACTGCAGAAAGCTTAGAACATTTAAGATGAGCTGCGTTAATTTATGAATCAACTGTTCAGCTCCCACGCAGCACTCACATAGTCCATTCAAGTGGAAAGTGCCTTTTCTTCATACACTATTCCAGACTGATCAAATTCTATGTTTAATATATACGTAATAAAACATTACTTTCAAACTAACGCGGATTTGGCGCGAATTCAATTTCATAATCGCGCGGATTTGGCGCGGATTCAAATTTTTCTCGCGCGGATTTGGCGCGGTTTTTTTTTCCACGCTTCTCGTAACAGCTCGTAACAACCCTGCTACTAGTCGGCTCTTCTTTTCCTACGGCGTTCTTTATGGGAGTGACGTCATGTTTACAAATATTAAACATGACGTCACTCCCACAAGAACGCCGTAGGAATGAAAAAGCCGACAAGTTTCCTTTCGCCGCACCTTAGGTAATCCACATCGTGTCTATCCCCTGTTTGTATGTATAACTCAGGAATGCGTCAAGAAATTTCAATCAAATTTACATACACATCAAATTTACGGACGGCTCCATACAAACAGGTTTCCAAAACTATTTTCGCGTCAATTTTATAATAGGGGCATCTGGGGTAATACGCACTGTCGAGGCAAAACGCACCCCCTTTGTTTTTCAGGGATTATCGGTTTTAGAGCTTTGAAACCTTATCAGTCTAATAGAATAGTCTTAATAAATGAGCATCTGGAAAATTTTACATATCTGCGTTACGTAATTAGTGAGAAAAATGAATAAAATTGAAAAGCACGATTCTGATGTAATTTTCCCGATCGTTTGTCGAATGATTTGATGGTGAAAACCGACCAAACATCTAATGCTGTTGTGTTTATTCAGTTCATTGAGGGCAATGCTAAGCAGAGGAAAAATAACTTAAACAGTAATCTACGTAAATTATATGTTTCAAACTATTTTAGTTTTTGCTATTGATTGGGGCAATATGCACTCTATTGGTTGGGGCAAAACGCGCCTATAGAAAACAAGCTGTAATAATATCTATGAGTGCTCTGTAAGTAATCGCAAACTAAATTGAGCTATTGTTTGTCTTAAAACCTTATAAAACATGCATTTTGTCTAAGAAGTAAAAAGATTTCTAAACTCGACGGTGCATCTTGCCTCAATGTTGTGGTGCGTCTTGCCCCTTTGTTTGAGTGCATCCTGCCCCATTGTTGTAGTGCATTTTACCCCGAGCAAGGGTGCATACTGCCCCGCATAAACATACGAAGCCGTAATGTTAGTCTTTACAAAAAACGTTATTTTCAAGAGCTGAACTGTATTAAGGCTGAAATTTTGTTTGGTTTCTCTTAGAATGAAAGTATATGCAATGAATGCATGCATTAAACCAATAAATTATTGCCTTTTTATATAAATTTGGACGCATCTTCCTTAAGTGGTGCGTATTACCCCAGAATCCCCTACCTTGCCTCTATTCGTAGGGTTTATGCTTTAAATATATGAAAAACATGTTGAACATGCCATGAATATTTCTTAGTTCTCCTACTCTGTGAAGGTCTGTAATGGTCTACGAAGGAATATAGAGTCCGTAAAGATCTACAATGGTCTCTGAATATTATTCAAGGCCTTTTGGTTATGCCATGCATGGTGTGCTCTCATTAATTGAGGGGTTTTAGAAATTTAAATAAACAAATTTTTAACAAGACAGTTTCAACAGTATGAAATTACTGGGGCATTGCATATTTTTAGACGTTTTATCTGTGTCTAAGGATTGCTTCTCCAATTTACACAATGGATTCAAATTAGCTTAGCTTTAGCTGAGACTGACTGCACATCTATGGTTGCTACTCCGTGATTGACCCGAACCAGGGAAGGTATCGTTGGGTTAGGATTCACTTTGATAAGTAGGGGGATTAGGGGCATAATGGACACCCTAAGCAAATGAGTATGTTTGGCCTGTATAACAGACAAAAACTTAACATGTTATCAGTTGGCCTACAACTTTAACTTGTTTCCTACGTATTTCTATCATTCACAGCTGGTAGAATGGCATTATTGAGAAGAAATAATGGATTGAAAACCGTGTGTTTTTTGGGGTTGGCAGGGAAGGTACGGGGCATAATGGACACCTCTGCATATTTAGTGCTGTATCTTTGAGAATATCGACCAATTAAGTAATTTGCCTACGGAGATCAATAACACAGATATAATACTCCATCTTAGACGAGTTTACATAACTTCAAAGTTAATTAAATAAATTTTAGGCTAAAATAATCGGATTGATTTTTTTAAACTCTCTAAAACGCCTAACAGTATGCAATGCGCGTACATCCGTTCATAATTTCCAGTGTTCATTTCGCCCCGAATCGACTACAACATTGAAATTGCTATTTTTGGCAAGTTCTGATCAAAAATATAATACTTCATCCATTGCTAAATCTGCGTATACATGTAGATAAGGTAACAATTCACTTGTTTTTATGGTGGACTCACTCCAACACTCGTAATACCTTATTTGATGCTGCTTCGAAATTATAAGAATTTCACCGTATGAAAAATATATTTCAATTTCAATGATATTTTGGTTATTTTGGAGCAATATATATGATACTGTTGAAAAATAGAACCATGGCTTACTCCTTTACACTTATGCATTAATAGTCTTACATAAAAGTCAACGGTTTCGGCAAAAACAGGGGTGTCCATTTCGCCCCGGGTGTCCGTTATGCCCCTAATCCCCCTAATATGACCTTTTGAAGTTGAAGCATGCCGTGCAGACTGCAGTGACGTTGCTCGCATCACGCGGAAAGCAAACAATCGACCATCCGCTCAATATTTATTCATAAAAATACGTACAACAAATATACAATACATAGACAGATACTTAGAAAAACAGTATGTCGTTAGGAAATTGCACAAAAAAATGAAATTCTAAGAGGAGATAATTTGTAAGATGCCATCCCGAACAGTGAAAAAATGGAACAAAAATCCAAGTCGACACTCATGGTGACGAACTATACAAAGTCAATGAAAAACTATTTCAAAAGAGGACATTATAAACATATAAATACGAACTATCACCAATGGTATAAAATTGAATTAATATAATATTTGATATAGAATGCATAGAAAGAAAAATAACAAGGAACAAACTCACCGGATAATCGCCTGCCATCAACCGAACTAAAAATGCGAAAGGAAAACATAAATCGGAACACCGAAGCGTTGCGCGTGAATCCGGCCTCCAGCTGCCGAGCCGTCACTACACACACACTGACTCTCAACTTACACAGTGGATTCAAATTTGTAAAAACACGCTTTGCTAAGAGGTCCAAGACCATATTTAGACTCTACTATAGAGGCTTGCAGCAAAAACCTAACCTCATCGAATTTTCATACGATTTGTAAACATTGCCCTCAAGGGCGTAGCCAGAGGGGGGCAGGGGGAGGGGGGGTCGTGCCCCCCCCCCCTGACCGAGCAACTATATTTTAACTTAACCGAAAAATTTTGATGATCAGAGCTGTTTTCGACTTGTAAAAATAAAATTCTCCTGCATCCTCGTATTTTTTTTTAATGTATGCAGCAATTCCTTCGGAAATTCTTGGAGGAATATCTTCGAAAATTCCTGAGGGTATTCCTTCGGAAATACCTGGAGGAATTCCTTTGGAAATTCCTGGAGGAATCCCTTCGCAAATTCCTGGAAGAATTCCATCGGAAATTCCTGAAGGAATTCCTTCGGAAATTCCTGAAGAAATTCCTTCGGAAATTCCTGAAGGATTCCTTCTGAAATTCCTGGAGCAATTCCTTCGGAAATTCCTTGGGCTATTCCTTGGAAAAATCTTGGATAAATACCTTCGGAGATTCCTGGAGGAATTCTTTCAGAAATCCATAGGGAAATTCGTGAGGAAATCCTTAGGTGAATTCCTTACGAAATTCCTGGTCAAAATAATTCCAAACTTCCTGGAGGAATGCTTCTGGAAATTCCTGGACGAATGTCATCAAAACTTCCTGGAGGAATTCCTTCGGAATTACCTGAAGGATTCCTTCGGAAATTCCTGGAGGAATTCCTTCAGAAATTCTAGGAGGAATTCTTTCGTAAATTCCGGGAGGAATTCCTTCGGAAATTGCTGGACGAATTTCATTGGAAATTCCGGGAGGAATTCCTTCGGAAATTCCTGCAATAATTTCTTCGGCAATTACTGGAGGAATTCCGTCGGAAATTGCTGGACGAATTCCTTTGGAGCTTCCCGGAGGAATTCATTCGGAAATTCCAGGAGAAATTCCTTTGGGAATTCCTGGAGAATTTTTTTCGGAAATTCCTGAAGGAATTCCATCGGAAATTGCTGGACGAATTCCATTGGAAATTCCTGGAGGAATTCCTTCCAAAATTCTTGGAGGAATCCCTTCGCAAAATCCTAGAAGAATTCCTTCGGAAATTTCTGGAGAAATTCCATCGGAAATTCCTGAAGGACTTCGTTCGGAAATTACTGGAGGAATTCCATCGAAAATTCCTTGGCGAGTGTCGCGACCGGGCAAGCTGACAAATGCTCCAGCCGGAACCGCGTTCGCCGCGTTTGATTCCTCGTCCGACATCACCCGTCCGTTCTTGCCGACTATATCACGGACGCGTGATGTCGGACGAGGAATCAAACGCGGCGAACGCGGTTCCGGCTGGAGCGTTTATCAGCTTGCCCGGTCGCGACAGCGAGGTCCTTCGAAAAATCTTGGATGAATACTTTTGGAAATTTCTGGAGGAATTCTTTCAGAAATTCCGGGAGGAATTCCATCGGAAATTGCTGGACGAATTCTTTTGGAGATTCCTGGAGGAATTCATTCGGAAATTCCAGAAAGAATTTCTTTAGGAATTCCTGGAGGAATTCTTTCGGAAATTCCGGGAGGAATTGCTTCGTAAATTCCTGAAGCAATTCCTTCAAAAATCCTGGAGCAATTCCTTAAAAAAATCCAGAAGGACATCCTTCCAAACTTCTTGGAGGAATCCCTTCGCAAATTCCTGGAAGAATTCCTTCGGAAATTCCTGAAGGAATTCCTTCGGAAATTTCTGGAGGAATTCCTTCGGAAATTCCTTAGGAAGTTCCCTCGAAAAATCTTGGATGAACACCTCCGGAAATTTCTGGAGGCATTCTTTCAGAAATCTATAGAGAAATTCCTGAGAAAATCCTTGGATGAATTGCTTAGGACATTCCTGGAAAAAAAATCATTCTAAACTTCTTAGAGGAATGCTTTTTATGATTCCTGGAATAATTTCTTCGGAAATTACTGAAGAATTCTTTTGGAAATTCCTGGAGGTATTCTTTCGGAAAATCCTGGAGGAATTCCTTCAGAAATTCCTGGAGGTATTCCTTCGGAAATTCCTGGAGAATTTGTTTCGGAAAGTCTTTTTGGATTTTATTTTTGGAAATTCCATGAGGAATTCCATCGAAAATTCATTGAGGAATTCCTTTACAAATTCCGTTAGGGATTCCTTCAAAAATTCCTGGAGGATTTCTTTCGGAAATTCCGGGAGGAATTCCTTCGGAAATTGCTGGACGAATTCGTTTGAAGATTCATGGAGGAATTCCTTTGGAAATTCCTGCAGGAATTCTTTCGGAAATTCTTAGCGGAATTTCTTCGGAAATTCCTGGAGAAATCCCTCCGGAATCTCTTGGATGCATTCCTTCTGAAATTCGTGGAGCAATTATTTCGGAAATTCCTGGAGGAATTCCGTCGGAAATTTTTGGATGAATTTCTTTGAAAATTCTCGGAGGAATTCCATTGGAAATTCCTGGAGGAATTCCTTTGGAAATTCCTTCGGAAATTCCTGGAAAAACTCTTGGAAATTCCTGAAGGATTTTTTTTTTTAAATTCCAGAAAGAATTCCTTCAGAAATTCCAGGAATTTCTCCATGAATTTCCGATGTAATTCCAGGAATTTTTGCGAAGGAATTCCTTCAGGATTTTCCGAATGAATTCCTCAATGTATTTCCAAGAGAATTCCTCCAGAAATTTCCATGGCAATTTCCCCAGAAATTTCCGAGGGAAATCCTCCAGGAACTTCCGGAGAAATTCCTCCAGGAAATTTCGGAAAAAATCCTCACACAAATTTCTGGAGGAATTACTCTCGGAATTTCCGGAGGAATTCCTCCAGGAATTTCCGAAGGAATTCTTCCAGGAGTTTTCAAGGGAATTCCTCTTGGAATTTTCAAAGGATTTCCTCCTGGAATTTCCGAAGGAATTCCTTCATGAATGTCCGAAGAAATCCCTCCATGAATTTTCGAAGGAATTCCTCCATGAATTGCCTAACAAGTTCCTCCAGGAATTTTGCCAAGGAATTTCTAAAGGATTTTCCGAAAGAATGCCTCCATGAATTTCCGAAGGAATTCCTCCAGAAATTTCCCGACGGAATTCCTCTACGATTTTCCGAAGAAATTCCTCGAGAAATTTCCGGAGGAATTCCTCCAAGAATTTCCGAAGAAATTCTTCTAGGAATTTTCAAAGGAATTCCTCCTGGAATTTTTAAAGGAGGTCCTCCTGGAATTTCCGAAGGAGTTCCTCAATGAATGTCCGAAGGAATTCCTCAATGAATTTCCGAATGAATTCTTCCAGGAATTTTGCGAAGGAATTCCTACATGAATTTCCAAAGGAATTCCTCCAGAAATTTTCCGACGGAATCCCTCCACGAATTTCCGAAGAAATACCTCGAGGAATTTCCGGAGGAATTCCTCCAGGAAATACCGAAGGAATTCCTCCATGAATTTCCGAAGGAATTCCTCCAGGAATTTTGCGAAGGAAATCCTAAAGCATTTTCCGAAGGAGTTCCTCCATGAATTTCCGAAGGAATGGCTCCAGAAATTTTCCGAAAGAATTCATTCACGAATTTCTGAAGAAATTCCTCCACGAATTTTCAAAGGAATTCCTCAAGGAATTTCCTGAGAAATTCCTCCATGAATTTCAGGATGAATTTCTTCAGAAATTTCCGGAGGAAATCCTCCAGGAATTTCCGAAGGAGATCCTCCAGGAATTTTCAAAGAAATTCCTTCTGCAATTTTCGAAGGCATTCCTCCTGGAATTTCCGAAAGAATTCCATTATAAATTTCCGAAGGAATTCCTTCAGGAATTTCCGAAAGAAATCAAGATGGCGAACTATAAATTCAAGATGGCAAACCATAATCCAAAATGGCAGCCATGAGCTATGATATCATGCAATATGGATATCAATCGATTGGGCTGGATGCGTAGAAGTAAAAAATCGACATTTGACGCCATTTTGAAATTTATGATGCCGGACTATAAATCCAAGATGGCGACCATGCGCTGATACCATCATCATGCAATATGGATCGATCGGGCTTGATGTGTAGAAGTCAAAAAAAGATATTTGACGCCATTTTGAAATCCAAGATGGCGAACCATATTCCAAGATTGCGGCCATGGAATGGTGGTTTGAACTATGATACCATGCAATATGTGTATCTATTGATCAGGCTTGACGAGAAGATGTTAAAAATCGATATTTTACGCCAATTTGAAATCCTAGATGACGGACTATAATCTAAGATGGCGGCCATGGAATGATGGTTTGTGCTATGATATCATGCAATGCGGGTATCAATCGATCGGGCTTGATGAATATAAGTCTAAAATCGATATCATACGCTATTTTGAAGATCGAGATAGCGAACCGCAAAACATTCGTTTACCATAAAATATGAAACTACTTCTGGTAAATTTTTGCGTTGCAACTGTATGGAGGACTGAGGAACATCGGCGGCAGAAAGCCGCCGATGTTCCGAAAGTCCGACGCGTCGTGTTTGCGTCGATTCACTTCTAGGCGAACAGCAGATCCAAGCATTTGCCTGGTAGAATTCGGACAGAGGTGTTATCCCTTTTTTAAGTCCGACGAGCGTAAGCGAGTTGTAACGCAAACATATTTCTACTGATTGAGATTTAAAACCACGGCTCCTCAATTCGATAGGCCATAGAGCACGCTACGAAAACTTATTTGAAACGTTCAGGTTTTGTTTTCGTAACATTTATCTATGGAACCTGAGATCTACATGAACCTTTAACACTTTCTCAAAGTGCCGTTGAAAAATGGCGAAAGCACATGACTTAGCTTTGATTTATATCGACAGAGCATGAAGAATCATCATTTACATTGGAATATGTGAAACTAATAAATCTAGCAAATGCCATGTGACAAAGATGAGAAACCAATATGAAATTCCAGTTATGGAATAGAACTTGACTTACCTCTCTTCAGCTTAGTGTTTTTCTTTTTAAGATAGATACTGTTTTTTGTAGATTGTGTGGAAAACACAATGGCACTCTATGCCGTAGAAACGTATCAGCAGATTTAATGTTTAGTGCTTCGGAATTCTGGATTTTTGACAGTATTTTTATATGGCTTTTATGTCACTTGAAATCTCTTTATTTTCAGCATGATCTTGCGGAACACCGGCATGTATACCCATTCGGCTATATGGGACTTCGCATTTGCTCCAGTCCCCCTCAATAAATAAACCCGAGCAAAGCCGGGCAATTCAGCTAGTAGTCATATAAAAACCCATTTCTTATACGTACAGTGGGTATTAAATCAAACTATTGAAAAAAGTCTAATACAAAATTCAAATAGGCACTTCCCGGTCAGTATTGCTGTATCAGGGATATTCCCAGGAAGCTTCCTGCCTACTCAGGTTTTCATGGTAGGCCTGCGTTGTTGATCAATAGTCATATAAAAACACATTTCTTGTATGTACAGTTCACAATATCGTTTATGGATAATGCTAACCCATATTTGGGTTCACATTACTCATATTTGAGTATAGTTTTCCTTTATGTGAGTGTTATTTACGCATATTTGAGTATGACATACTGCACATTGTGCACTTTCTGGATAATACCACATTTGCGTAATGTTCACTTAAATATGGGTAGCATTTACGTATATTTTGAAAAAAAAAAAAATAGGTAAACTTATCTTAGCGTGCAGTATTCTGGGTATGTATTACATAATTAGCGTGTAGAAGGTTTTTTTTACCATGCAAATAAGTTTTATCGTTTCGATTTGCGCGCTATCCCTTTGAATCCATCCATTACATATTTATCCGATAGAAATTCTCGAGGTGAGACGATGCATTTGGTGTTCTGTGAATAATATTACATTCTAATTTAATCTATTTTTAATTCTATTTTCAAATTTAAAGTGCGCTTTCAGTTATCAGGTAAGTGTTCTTATTTTTAATTATAGTAGTATTTATATTTTATAAACAGTTTCGAGTGTATACTAAGGGTTTTTAACACGCAGTTTGGATTCACGGTATTTTTTTTATTAACGTCTCGCGTTTGCGTACCTACTGTAACAATGATCGATTTTCTCTTTGGATTATTCCGGGAAATACGATCAATATTCGGATGATCTCTCGGTGTATTTCGATAAAGAACGGCCAGGACTAGCATCTAAAACAACAAAAACAACCAAAAATGATTTGCCGGCAAAGTTATTAATCAAAGAGAGAATCGATGAAGAGAAATCGATCATTGTAGATACGCATTGTAGCGAGAGACGTGTATTAACTTACAGCTGTTAATAATAATTAGCTTTAAGGGGAAGCTTCACGGAAAACCTGGTAGAACCCGACTTTGGCGCACGTTTCGATTTTTTAAAAATTAATGGAAAGTGATATAAAAAATCTAAAAAAATCAGTTTTTAGCTAAGATCCTAAGGATTATGTTCGTAAAAAAATATTTGATTTAACTCAAAATTTGAAAAAGTTGGACTCTCGAGAACACCAAAATTTTTGGTAGGAAAACCGCTCCCATGCCGCAAATTTTTGTGTTTGCACAACGATTTCTCCCGTAAAAATATGTTTTATCATATAACTATGTACGGTCATTTTGCTCAGGAACTAATAACGAGTCGAATGGTATATAAATATCAGGGGGTTTCATACAAAAATCTACATTGAGAGGCATTTGTATGAAAACACTTCCAAAATTATTGCGCGCCACCGCGATCGAACAGCAGCTAACGGTTTCTTGCCTGGCCTGCGGTGGGCACCCGTGCGGATGATGGGAAAGAACATGAAACGGTAAAATAATATAAAAGATTTGTCGCTATGCTCACATGGAACAAATGCATATTTCGCGGATGTAATAAAGATGCTAGAACTAGGGGATAATTTGTATTGGTCAATATAGCATATTTTAACGTTTTTTCCGTTGTGTCAGATTTTCTACACATAATGTTTAAGAAATAGCGAAGTAAGTTTTCAAACCGGAACATGTGATGGTGATGTGCTATAAAGGTTTATTGTAAGTTTTGCTGATTTGTTAGACCATAATCGTCGCGACCAGCCGTCGTGTGGCATAATTTGGGAAGGATAAATTAAAATACTCATCATACGTTACTCCCACATGATTTTTTTTTATACAACACTAAGAGCAGAGTTGTTGACAAAATTCCCAAAAAAAAACATGTCAGAATTACTGACTTAATATTTTGAGAAATTCAAGAGTAGCCTGAATTACTTACTCTAGCAGGAAAACTTGAAAGAATCTTAATAATGTTCACTGAGCAATTTTGGTGGCTTTTATGGTAAGAGATTGTTTTAATTTTTATACAGAATAAATACCGAGGAAGATTATTTGTCGAATATATTCTGTCCGATTTAACTTTTAGTATTATATAGAAATAAAAAAGAATGTGAACATCTGTCGGGATTGTTCAACATATAGGGTATCAAGCCATTTTGTCATATGGCTCCTATTTCCGCCGTACATATCCAAAACCGACAAAACCGACGCGATGTATATGTATATGTATATATACAGTAAACATAAAACTATTAAAATCAAAAGTCTTACCCCAAAAATAATTTATTGTTGACTCTCAGAAACTACTGTTAAATTTTAAGCGAAATCGGACAAGTCTACAAGTCTAAGTTTTCAGTTTTTCAGTCTAGGTAGCGATGTATATGTTCAATCATCAGAAATCGGAAAATCTATCTTCAACAACATTGCCGAAAACCGCAAATTGATCCGAGTGCATTTGAATAAGTTATACCCTATAAAACTATAACTCATTTTAGAGAGATTTAATGATAGCAAAAACGAAAGCACGGTAGCATATCCTAACTAGCTTCTTCATATCTGGAGTGCAATGGACGGAAGAGCAAAAATATACCGTTATCGGCTTTGTTGTGCGTAGCAGGAATGAAACTAGCATATATTGGTATGTCCCTTGGAGAAATTTGTCATACTTCATCGAAACGCCTTTCTAACAGGATGCCTTTTAAGCGCAAGCGACAGAATCAAGGAGAAAGAGTGTGGGAGAATGGCAGATGCGAAAAGTATAGAGTTTGCGAAGAACCGGACAGAAGCAGAACTGAAAAAGAAAATGTGGAAGAGTATATGATAGACTGTAATGATTTTGCCGAGGATTCGTGGTATATGGAGAGTGGTGGTGAAAGTGAGTACGAAGAAACTGATTGTGAACGTGAATGTGAGATGGAGAAGAGGTAAGTTAAAGAATTTCTCATTTCATGCTGTTTAAAAGTATGTATTCAAATAACGAACAAGATTCTTTATTCATAATGACGTGCTGAATCCAAAACCACACGTATTTTTTTTTAAATTAACGTCGTTGGGGGTTGGGAGTGAAATATGGTCAAAATTGCGTATAAATTATAGTCAGAACTGATTGTTGAATAACTATTGTAATTATTAGAAATTCATGAATTTTTCACTGATGCAGAAATATATGAAAATTTATCAAATCTCGCCCCTTAGAGGGGGTGAGATTAGGTTAAAGGGACTGAAATAGTTTTGTTTTAACAGTAAGGCAAATGGGTTGACTCCTAGTTAAGGTTGATACCTCGTACCAAGATTATATGGTAAGATGTATGATGAACTAAGATTTTAAAACATTGCTAATCCACCTAAAAAAGGACGATGTTTTGCAAGAAAACTCAAAAATCAAGTAAGTTTAAAAAAAAAAGTCTTACTCAAAATATAGTATCTTGTATTGCGGCAGACCCATTTTAATTCATTTACAAATAGAATAAAATCAACTTCGAGCCGCCAGTGTAGTATGGAAAGTGAAAAAAAGTTCTTTCTCTATTGTATTTTTTTGTGTGTTTTTTTTATCGTGGAAAGCTGTAATTTCTTTCGTTTCTGTTGCTAAGGCATAGTTGGTGGTCGAAGTATGCTAGGTATAGGGTGTCCCAGAAAATAGCAAGTTCAGCAAGGCGCCATTGTGCAAAAATCAAAAATAAAATTATAATTTTCATGCACATTGTCCATTATACTTTCAATAAAAGGATACGTATACAAACATAGATATTAGGCTGATCGTAATGTAGAATATGATTGCAGTAAGACTAAAAGCTGTTCTGCACAAATTGCGATATTTTATGAAAAGTGCATCTTAGAAAATTGCCGCCATTTTAGAAAAATTAAAATGGTGCTTGGAAGTCCGACAATAAGTGAAAAAATCTATCCTCCCTATTGGTTTGATGGTCGGGGAACAAAAACATTAAAAAAATCTAATCAATGTTTATAGTACTAAAGAGGTTCAGTATAATGGAAAATCAGCGAAACATTTTGAGTATATGATGGTAAAAACTGCAAAAAATGATAAATGGATGGTAAAAAGCCTTCAGGAATCCGGTGAAGATTTCGCCTGAAATCCGCAGGATTTTTTTTTCCAATAGATTCCACCAGGATTTTAATTTATGTTTCTAAAAAAAAAAAATCCGTGGAATTTTCTTCAGAAACCTAAGCAAGATTCTTGCAGAAATTCGGGGACGATTTCTTTAGAGATCCGAAGGTGATTCTTTCAGGAAGCCAGATGAGATGCGTCAAGAGATTCCTAAGGAAAGTAAAATTTATTTTTCTAGGAATTCTTGCGATTTTGTGGGCTTCGTGGCCGTGCGGCTAGAGGCGTCAGTCATCTAGACGTTTCGTAAGCCTCGGAGTGTGGGTTCGATTCCCGCTCCAGTCGGGGAAAACTTTTCGTCAAAACGGAAAATTCTCCACTGGGCCACTGGGTGTTATGTGTGTTGTCCGTTGTCATATGTTAGTGCTTGTTCAGTCTGTACAACCTCTGGTTGAAGACGGTGTAGTGTCTTTTTTAATTCTCCAAGGGATACATTCTTCAATTCATCCAAGGCATCATTTTATCCATATATTTATACGAGAATTCCTCCAACAATTCTACCCGGATTTCCTTCTGATTTTCCACCAAGAAGTCATCCATAAATCCCTCAAAGTATCCAAGAATTCCTCCAAGGATAAAAATAAAAATGCCATGAGGGATTAGTTCTGGTAATTCAGAAATGGCTCAACAAGAAATTCCTCAAAGGATTTTTTAAAGAATCTTTCCAAGTTTTTTCCAAGCATAACTCAGGGATTATCCCTATGGATTTCTCCAGGAATTCCTCCAAGAATTCTTTTATGAATTCCTCCAAAATTTCCTCCAGTATTTCCGCCAATAATTCTTCTATGAGTTCATCCAGATAATTCTTCTAGGAATACTTCCAATAATTCTACTAGGAATTCTGCCAAGACATCTTTTAGGAATTCTGCCAATAGCTCTTCTAGGAATTCTACTAAGAATTCTTTTGAGAATGGGCGAACTAGTCGACATATTCTTGGTGAATTGGTGGAAGTGGTGGAATTTCTTATTCAACCCTTTTTAACCCTGAAGTAAAATCTTAGGATGGAATGCTTCGAAGAATTTGTTGAAAGAATCTTCAACAGAGAAATTATTGAAGAAACCATTGGAGGAATTCCCTTGAGGAGAGATATTCTTTGAGAAACTCATGAAGGAATCCCTGGAGGAATTACTGAAGGCATCTTTGGACTTATTCTTGGAGATATTCTAGGAGAAATACCTGTAGGAATCCTGGGATACATTCTTAGAAGGGTCTTTTGGGGAACTCCTGATGGAATCCTTCCTCTAATTGTTGGAGAAATTCTTGGATTTTGTTGAATCCTTGGATGAATTCCTGGAGCAATCCACTAAGAAAGTTTTGGAAAAGAGTTGAAAGAAATTCTCGAGCGAATCCTTTTCCTTCGTAAAAGTTCTTTGAGATTCCTTGAAGAAATTCTTGGAGAAATCTTTGAAGGAACTACCGGTGGAATCCTTGATGACATTCGAGAAGGAATTTTGTAACGAAGAATCTTTGGATGTATTCTTGAAGAATTTCTTGGTTGAATAATTGTAGGAATCTTTGGAGTAATTCCAGGACGAATCTCTTAAAGAATTTTTGGATAAACCCTGCGAGGAATTTGTAGTAAAATTCGATGCGGTAGAGTTATCTTTGGATGAATATCTGCAAGTATTGAAGAAATGCTTGGAGGAATTTATGGATTAATGCTTGATGGAACTTAATTAATGCTTGATGGAAAGAATTCACAAAAGAAAAAACATAACGAAAATCTTGGAGGATTTTTTGAAGGAACTGTTCTAGCAGTTTATGGAGGAAGCCTTGATAGATTTCGTGAAGGACTTCGTGGAGGAATCCTTCAAGTAATTTCTTACATTTCTTTGGAGAAAAAACTTTGGCAATACTTGGAAAATTCCTTGAAGAATTTTCGAGAGAATACCTGGAGTAGTGGAATACCCTTTGGAGAAGTTCCTTGAGAAAATCCATAAAGAATTCCTGGAATAATTCAAGATGAAAAAATTAAACACATGTTTGAGGAACTGCTGCGCGGTATAAATTCGATACAATGGATAATTAAAAAAGTTGCTTCAATGCTGTAAGGGATTGCAAAACCAAAAAAACTTTTGGTTAAATTCGAAGTATAGTAAACTTTTAAATATTTAAATCGAACAGGTAAGATGCTTCTAGTGCATCTAAATTAAATTGTTGACAAAAATATTCTACTACAAAGTTGTCCCTAATAGTAAGGCCCTTCTTTCAACTACTCGAAGTACTCGTTCGAAGTGTTTTATCTAAGAATTCCTGCATCAATTTCCCCAACAATACCTCCAGAAATATATCGAAGGATTTCCCAGGAATCCCTTCAAATATTTCTAGAAACCCCTCAAAGAATTCCTCTAGAAATTGCTCCAAAGATTCCCTTGTTAATTTCTCCAAGGATTCCTCCACGAATCTCTCAAATGAATACTACAAAAAAAAACTCCAAAAGTTCCTACATAAATTTGCTTTCCGATTCCTCCACAAGTTCTTTCAAAAATACCTTCAGGAGTTTACCTCTATGAATTCCTCACAGGATACTACCGAATCTCCTCCAGAAATTCATGTAGAAATTCCTACGAGGGACCCTTCCGGATTTTCTCCAAAAAAATCTCTAAAGAATCATCCATGAGTTCCATCAAGGAATCCTCCAGCAACATTTTCGAGGGTTCCTCCAGAAATTTGAAGGATTGCTCCAGGATTTTTTTATTATGGGATTTTCTGCCGTTAGCAGGTTAATTTTTGACAATAATTAATCCTGAAATTTCTTCCAGAATCCCTCTATGAATATCAAGATTCATCCAACAATTCCTTCCAAAACTTACGAATTTTTTAAAGAATTCCTTCCGATTTTTTTCTAGGATTCCAGGATTCTTCATAAAATCTTCAGAATTTTTTCCATGAATTCCTCATAGGATGCATTCGAGAATTGCAAAAGTTTCCTCTAACTCTCTAACAAGTACCCGCTTGGATTCAACTAGAAATTTCTCCAAGTATTCTTCTAGAAATTCCTCAGAGGAATATTTCATGAATCCCTCCCGAAATTTCTCAAAGAATTCCTCATAATATCTCTCAAGGTATTTATTTAACGATTTATTCAGCAATTCCTAAAAGGGTTCCTCCAGAAAATTCCTCCAAGAATCCATCTATCCATTTCCAGGAATTCATACAAACATTCTCCCAGAAATTTCTGTAAAGAATCCTCCAAGGATTTTCCATACATTCCAAGATTTCTCCAAGAATATCTTCAAGGATTCCTCCAGTAATTCTACCGAGATTTTTCTTAGAAATTCCTTATATGTTTTCCATAGAACTTCCGAAAATCTGTAATGTCTACCAGCCGCTGTATAAATATGTATCGAGGTCGAATGAATAACAATGCAAATATTTCGCGACGAATATTTGCTGGAGTATCATAATTGATCATACTGTTGTGACAGCAACGTCAAAATGTTCTGGAGTCCTTAGGGCATCACATGTTGTCTAACTAGCACAGCAAAGACCTACTCGTAATATAACGAGCCAGTATGGGTACCAACGGATAAGAATCGCATACATAGAGTACATAGATAGAAATTATGGTAGAGCATGCAGTTCTCGAAGACCTGGATTCCAGAGTAATTTGGACAACCTAGATTATTCAATAAATATACGTTCTTGCCGTCTTGTGATGACTTTTTTTTGTGTAGAATTTATGAATTTCCTCGAATAAAAAAGTATACTTTTTCGAGTTGTTCTATTACAGAGTTTATTGGCGGACATACTGCTAGCTCTCCTATCAGTGATATTTCCTTCTTTTAAAAATACGCAATTCTCTCGAGTAGTGTTACAGAGCTTTTTTAGCGATCAAAATAATAACTCTTCTCTCAGATGTTTTTCCTTCTTTTATATTAGGCTGTTACTGGCGCCCAAATTTTCAAATTTAAGAGGTATTTCCTTTATTTCATATTAGGATATGTATTAGGATATTCTTTTGAGTTAGTTTAAGTTAGTTCGAGTTGACTCTTACAGAGTATATTGATGTTAAAACAACTAACTTTTCTATTAGAGATTTCTCCTTCTTACGGAACCAGTAGTTACTACCTTATTTAGTCGTTTAAAGTGGTTAATTCAGTTTAAAGTTCATTCTGCTTTCAAAATGTTTCAGCATGAATTTGGTCTGACAATCGTGAGGCCTTTTGTTCAATTCGGTCTAATGTATTTCGGCCTAATAAACTTCGGCTTAACGTTCTTCGGCCTACCGTACTTCGGCCTAATGGCCCAACACCAATAAACTGGTGGATGAACTCATCCTTACTTACCTTACCGGTCAGGCTAAGGCCGGGGTGGCCTCTGCTGTACATAGTAGCCGCCTCCATTCCACTCGGTCCATGGCTGTTTGTCTCCAGTTCCGCACTCTGCGTAGGGTCCGCAGATCGTCCTCCACTTGGTCGACCCACCTAGCTCGCTGCGCTCCACGTCTTCTTGTACCGGTCGGATGACTCTCGAGAACCATTTTAGTCGGGTTGCTATCCGACATCCTGATGACGTGACCCGCCCACCGTAGCCTCCCGATTTTCGCGGTATGGACGATGGTTGGTTCTCTCAGCAGCTGATGCAGCTCGTGGTTCATTCGCCTTCTCCAAGTCCCGTCTTCCATCTGCACTCCGCCGTAGATGGTACGCAACACCTTCCGTTCGAAAACTCCAAGGGCGCGTTGGTCCTCTGCACGTAGGGTCCATGTTTCGTGCCCATAGAGGACGACCGGTCTAATCAACGTTTTGTAGATGGTTAACTTCGTGTTACGGCGAACTTTATTCGATCGTAGAGTTCTGCGGAGTCCAAAGTAGGCACGATTTCCTGCCACAATGCGCCTCTGAATTTCTCTGCTGGTGTCGTTGTCGTCGGTCACCAGTGAGCCCAAGTACACGAATTCTTCAACCGCCTCGATTTCATCACCGTCGATATGAATTCGGGGTGGCGGGCGCGGTGATTCCTCCCTGGAGCCCTTTGCCATCATGTACTTTGTCTTCGACACATTAATGACTAATCCGATTCGCCTGGCTTCACTCTTTAGTCGGATGTACGTTTCCGCCATCGTCTCAAATTTACGAGCAATAATATCAATATCATCGGCGAAACCAAGCAGCTGAACGGACTTCGTGAAAATCGTCCCACTCGTGTTTATCCCCGCTCTTCTTATTACACCCTCCAAAGCAATGTTGAACAGCAAGCACGAAAGACCATCACCTTGCCGTAACCCTCTGCGAGATTCGAAGGGACTCGAGAGTGTCCCTGATACTCGAACTACGCACATCACTCGATCCATCGTCGCCTTGATCAACCGTATCAGTTTATCCGGGAATCCGTATTCGTGCATAATCTGCCATAGCTGTTCTCGATCGATTGTATCATACGCCGCTTTGAAATCGATGAACAAGTGATGTGTGGGCACGTTGTATTCGCGGCATTTCTGCAACACCTGGCGGATGGCGAACATCTGGTCCGTTGTAGCGCGTTCACCCATAAATCCAGCCTGATATTGCCCCACGAACTCTCTTGCAATCGGTGATAGACGGCGGCATAAAATTTGAGAGAGTATCTTGTAGGCAGCGCTCAGTAGTGTGATCGCGCGGTAGTTCCCGCAATCCAACTTGTCGCCCTTTTTGTAGATGGGACACACGATACCTTCCATCCATTCCTCCGGTAATACTTCCTCCTCCCAAATCTTGGTAATGACCCAGTGTAGTGCTCTCACCAGTGCTTCTCCACCGTATTTTAGAAGCTCGCTTGGTAGTTGATCTGCTCCAGCGGCTTTGTTGTTTTTCAACCGGCCAACCTCCTCCTCAATCTCTTGAAGGTCAGGGGCCGGAAGTCTTTCGTCCTGTGCACATACTCCTAGATCTGTTACCACGCCACCTCCGGTACTTGCAATGTCGCCACTGAGGTGCTCATCGTAATGCTGCCGCCACCTCTCGATCACCTCACGCTCGCTCGTGAGAATATTCCCGTGATTATCTCGGCACATGTCGGCTTGTGGCACAAAGCCTCTGCGCGAGCGGTTCAGCTTCTCGTAGAACTTTCGTGTGTCCTTAGCGCGGTACAGCTCTTCCATCGCTTCGCGATCTCGTTCTTCCTGCTGGCGCTTCTTCATCCGGAAGACTGAGTTCTGCCTGTTCCGCGCCTGTTTGTAACGTGCCTCATTCGCTCTCGTACGGTGTTGCAGCATTCTCGCCCATGCTGTATTCTTCTCGTTTTTCAACTGTTCACATTCGCCGTCGTACCAGTCGTTTCTGTGATTCGGAGTCGCGAAGCCTAGTGCTGTAGCCGAGGTACTACCTATGGCGGATCGGATGTCCCTCCAGCCATCTTCAAGTGTAGCTGCGCCAAGCTGCTCTTCCGTTGGTAGGGCCACTGCTAACTGCTGCGCGTAGTCTTGAGCCACTTCTACGTTACGCAGCTGCTCGATGTTGAGTCGCGGCGTTCGACTTCGACGCGTGGTGATAACTGTCGAAAGTTTTGAGCGCATGCATACAGCGACTAAGTAGTGATCCGAATCTATATTCGCACTGCGGTATGTGCGGACATTGGTTATATCCGAGAAGAATTTACCGTCGATCAGAACGTGGTCGATTTGGTTTTCTGTTTGTTGGTCGGGTGATCTCCAGGTGGCTTTGTGGATATCTTTGCGGGGGAAGAAGGTGCTTCGGACTACCATACCACGGGAGGCTGCAAAGTTTACGCATCGCTGGCCGTTATCATTCGATACGGCGTGCAGGCTGTTTCGCCCGATTACCGGTCTGTACATTTCCTCCCTTCCTACCTGCGCGTTCATGTCGCCGACAACGATTTTCACGTCACGCGGCGAGCAACCATCGTATGTTTGCTCTAACTGCGCGTAGAACGCTTCTTTCTCGTCATCGGGTCTCCCTTCGTGTGGGCAGTGGACGTTGATGATGCTGTAGTTGAAGAAACGGCCCTTAACTCTCAACATGCACATCCTTGCGTTGATCGGCTGCCACCCGATCACACGTTGTCGCATCTTGCCCAACACTATAAATCCTGTTCCCAGTTCATTGGTGGTGCCACAGCTTTGGTAGAAGGTAGCCGCTCGATGCCCGCTTTTCCACACTTTCTGTCCAGTCCAACAAAGTTCCTGCAACGCCACGATGTCGAAGTTGCGGGGATGAAGTTCGTCGTAGATTATCCTGTCACATCCTGCGAAACCTAGTGACTTGCAATTCCATGTTCCAAGTTTCCAATCGTAGTCCTTATTTCGTCGCGTGGGTCTTTGCCGATTGTATCGAGTCGTATTTTCTCCTATGTTATTCGCAATGGGTTTTTTTACGGGTGGCTTATTGGGCCTACGCCAACACTCCTGTCTCGCCGGAGGGCCATCGTGCCAGTTCTGTTTAACGTCCCAACCAACACTGGGACGACCACGCTGATGGGGCTACCACCTTGGATCTAGCTGGGCGTGGTGCAGCGTTTCTTACTCAGCCGCTGGATGCCAGAACAGACGCTGTTTGAGCCGCACCTCCTTGGTGAACAGACACTCGGATCGTACCTCCTCAATCTAGCTGAAGTCAGAAGGACAACAGTGCCCAGGCTGCACTACCAGCTAAGCACACAACTCTTAGCTGGCGGTCTTTGTCATCGCTTGACCCGTGGAAGCATGAGGTAGGAACTTGTGAGGACCAGAGCTATATTGGATGCTCTCCTTATCGACTCACCGTTTTGCAGCCCGGATGAACTCATCCATCCATTCCAAATATACCGCATATTTTCTAAAACTCAACCATCGTGTGCATATTGCATAACACTCTTACAGATTATCAACGGATAAAGCTACAAACTGCCACAATTTGATTCAGGAAGACGAAAGCTGGGTGCCGATTGAAGGAAGCAGGATGATCGATCTGGATTACCTTCTGCGTTGGGTGCTGGCCTTAGCCAATGACCACAAAAACAACTGCGAGAACCCAAACTTTACACTGATTGACGAAAAATTTTCGTGCATGGTATCAACAATTTTTTTGCAATGCACAACATGCAAAAATGTATTCAAAGGCAAAACGGAGAATCCGGCCAGCCCTGGAAGTCTCCGCAAATTAATTGTGTGGTCGACCATTTCAAGCGGGGAAACGCATGCCCACGTAGAAGTGTTTTTCTCACTGATGGGCAGTCCTTTCATGTGCTTTAACAGTTTTATTAAAACAGAACACGATATGTTTGACTCTGCCAAGAAGATGGCAGAGTCAAGCATGGAAAAAGCAGTAGAGAACGAAAAAATGCTAGCGGACGAGTTTGACGAAAATGGCACTGCATGTACCAAAATTTATTTGGATGGTAGCTGGCCCATGAGATCATATGGCGGAAAGTACTGTTGATTTTTATTTATAGTGTGTTTAGCTTATTTATATGATTCATTCTTTCCAGATATGCTTCCAAATCTGGTGCCGCGGTTATGATTGGAGGCAAAACAAAAAAAATCATTTACGGAGATACGAAAAATACATTTTGTATTAAATGTTACATTGATAAGAAGAATGGGAAAGAAGAGGAACACAAATGCTTCAAAAACTTTGATGGATCTGCTGGTGCTATTGAACCAGCTATTCTTATCGAGGGTTTCGATGAAATTGCAAGACAAGGGCTGAAAGCACGTGTTGTTGTCGGAGATGGCGATTCTTCCGTTTTTGATCAACTTAAAAATAAATGTTTTTACGGCGAAGAGTTGGAGAAGGCCAATTGTAAAAACCATACCGTCAAAAACATGAAAAAGCATCTTCACACGGTAAGTTTTTCATATTAAAAAGGTAAATTGTCTATAGCAACATCACAAGACAACTATGTAATAGTGAAAAGTTATTGTACAGAGTAATTCAATTAGAATTTGTTACTAAAGATAAAAACGAAGGTAGAAATAATTAAATTGTCATTTTTGGCCTAGCCATTCGTTTAGCCGAGATGATTAAAAAATAGTGTTTTATGAAGTTTGGAAATTTTGTCGGTATTCTTGGATAAATTACCACACAGTTGTTAGTTTGTAAAGCATCAGTGCGATATTTTTTTTGTTTATTTTGGCGCCACATGGGCATAACGTGTATTATTTTCAATTTTTTGTGGAGTTCTCAGAAATATTATAAAACATGAGGAAATGATGAAAATAAAACTTTTGAAGCAGAATACATGCCGTAACCACATCAATGTAAGTTATATTAGTTGTTTTTAAAATTTGGTATTAAATTATATTTGGTCGTACATTAAAATATGGCTTAAAATGACTAAAACTAATGTACTATTACGGTTTTTATCAGGTAAATGTAAAAATAACCATGAATAAGCCTGTAATAAATCATATCAATTATGAATAATGATTTATATTTATGCCTCTATAATATCAAGGTTTATTACATGTGATATTTAATGGAATTTATTAATGGTTAGTGAAAGAACTTGAAGAAAAGTCGAGATGATTTTACCGTATTCAAAAGACGATCATGCAAAAATAGATGAAATAGTAAACCAGAAGGCATTTTGTTATTTTTTCTGTTTGAATGGATCATAATGAGACTTATTTTAACCCCTTCAAGACGAGTAATTTTTTACCCACTTCGCTGCCATAGAACACTTCAGCGGGGAACATATGACCCATCCGTCCCGATAGGGTTAAAGATAATTTTGTCTTAGACATGATTTATTAGAAACGAAAGTCTTATGTCAATGCAAGTGTTCTTTTGCTAATTTTTCAAATACCTTGGGCTCCAATTTTAGATATATTAACAATTAAATGAATTTTATTTCCTTTAGACAATGAAGTCTATACGATAATGGCAGCTTAAAATAGACGTATGATTGATGCGATGATTTATCCAAAAGATATCATCGTTTTTCATCAAAACAGCAGGTTTGTGACCTCATTTTTCTTAAACTCATGATTTCGGTACAATTACAAACGGAAATCATTATTTCTCTATAGAGTACTTCAAGAGAGACGTGAAAGATGAGAAACTCAGTTTAGTAGCATTTTCAATATATTTCAATATAATTTAGATATAAATAATGTCACCCCCCTCCCTTGCAAAATTTTGGCCACATGTTATCATTTTGAGGGGGGACGAAAATAAGTTTGAAAGAAATTGAAATTTTTTTAGACAAAATCTGGGGTTTTCAGAAAAATCCTCAAAAAATCCGATGAGTTTGGTGATTTTGCCTAATTGTTCGGATATTTTCTCACAAAACATATTTTTTTAATTGCCTCCACCCCCCTTCGAGGAGTCGTAGGGTCGTAGGGTACTGTGATAAAAGACGAATATGATTGATTGATTGATTTGTCTTTATTAAAGAGACTTTCAGTCCTTGGCTGGTTCGTCTCTATAGACGAATATGAGATTTGTTCCGGCCTTATGTGTAAACTATCAAGAAAACTTACTTATTACCGAAAAAGGCTAATAAACTATTAAGGCTGTGAGAAAAATTGAAAAAATACGGCTCGGCTAAACGAATGTCTAACACTTAATAAAAATGAGTTTGATAACCAGAGCGCGATGACAATAAAAACTAGTGTAGTGGCAATAAAAACTAGTAAAACTGAAAGTAACGCGATTGACAATATTTCTTCAGTTATTATAATTACGTTGTATGTAGTGCAATATTTTCCATAGATTGCAGGGAAAAACCAAAGCGACCTCGCCCGTACAGCATTGCGAGACAGCATTGAACGTTTATGTGCCGGGGTACATGCCGCAATCCTTCATTGTGCTCAGGAAGGTGGAGACGATGTCGATGGTTTGAGACATGACATCCAAAACAGCCTCAATCATGTGTTTGGTTGCCATGATGATTGTCGTGACTATTTTTGCGACAAACAAAATAGCCCAGAGGCCCTTGAACTTCTGAAATCGGACGAGAACGTTTATAGTGCTGTTCACAATGTATTAGAGTCCGTGGCGGCAGAAGCGGACAGATTAAGGCTTGGGGAATCAACCAACGTTGCCGAGAATTTCATGTCGGTAATCGTCAAGTTCATCATGGGAAAAAGGCTCAACATTTGCAGCAGAGGTTCATATTCGCTAAGAGTTCTGATTGCCATTCTTCAATATAATGAAGGGTACGGGTGGGCCAAAGATGCCATTGCCCCGTTTACGGGACGAGCAAAACACCCACCAGCTTATTTGAAATATGTGGAGAAACGCGATTCGAAGCGTGTGTTAACCAGTATGTTAAAACAGAAAGGATTTCAGAAAGGTTGCACAAGAGCGGTTCTCAAGGAAGTAGACTATTGTCCGGAAGTTTCTGCTATTCCTTCAAAATCTGATGAAGCGGATGCTGTCTTGCGTAAAAAACTTGAATACCAGGTATTAACTCCTATTTCTTATAAATTGGTTTACTAATATACTAGTTCTTCTAATAGTTAAACAACTAACTTCTTAAGGTTTCGGCATTCTTCTTCACCCTGTTTGTATCGTTAAACCAAAAATATGTTCTGAACTTCAAACTTTTTACATACAGAATAACAGACCCGCCGGTTTTAGCATAGCCGTAACTAATTTAGCATTTTTGGAGTTTTTAGATAAATGACGATATTTCTGCATCCGGTACATCATTACTGGTATTATCTCAAATATCAAAAGGAAGAATAATTTCACGAAATATTCCTGACATAGTAACCACCCGCAAGGTTGAGAAATATCATGAAAAAGCAGACGTTTTTTCATCTGTTTCAAGTAACGAGCGAAGCTTCAGGAAAATGTATTCTATTGCTAGTTTCGCCCAAAAGTATATGGCAGAAACGCACGGGCAGAAATTCTCAGGACCAAGCTTAAGAGTGCGGAAGGACCACCCGGTCGTTTGTGGGATAGTATCAGGTAAATCACATTCAATTAGTAATAAATGAAAAGTAATATATCGATTTTTCACGCAGGTGTATCTGCCGATGAAACCACGATTTTCCTGGCGAAACCTGTTGAGCTGCACCATAAAAAGAAAACGTTCAATACATTGTCAACAGCTGCATCCGAGTTACAGAATCTGGGCGTCAGAATTCGCAAAGGTGTTGCCGAAGCAGATGGAGCAAACGTTATGGAAGCCCAATGCTGCATGTTCTTGTTCGAAGCAAAAAAGTGTATACTATTATTCGTGAATGCAAGTAATCACGAAGATATTATAGAGGTATGCATCGAGCTTGAAAAAGATTTTTTTTTCAAAAAAATAAGACCTGGCCTTGTTTCGTTCATTGACAACTATTTTGTAAGCAATATTGTTCAAAAAAATATCAATCCACGAAAGCAAATATAAAATTGGCATGCGTGCGCATGAAAAAAAAAACGTAGAAAAACCTATCACAATCAACCAATATGCGAAGATCCCTAAAATTGTGTTCTTTGGAAATTTAAAGGTACGTGGCAATTATGTAACAGCATCTTAAAAATCAGCCTACCATATCGTTACGGCAACGGAAACAGGTTCAGATTTTTCAAAAATGCGCAATTTCTCTTGGAATTCATGGCCTACTGAAATATTTTTAAGGAAATCCTGAGTAATCAATAGTCAGAAAAAAATCAGATAAGCATGAGCATAGTTGACTGAAAAATTCGTAGTACCGTAACGTAGTACCGGGGTAACATTGAATTTTTTTCAATATTATTTCAATGATTATTTTGTACTAACAAATATTGCATGTTTTATATTTTTAAAACAAGTACTGGCCTGCTAAATACGTATTAAGCTACTAAAAACATTGTTTCAAAAATTTGAAATATGTTTAATTCTTTAGTATCGTTTTTGGGAAATTAATTTGGGGTAACATTGATCACCCAAGTAAACAACAATCGTTAGTATTGAAAATACTCTTACTATCTAAAGTCTAATTCCAAGAGGAATTCCCTCGAAAATTTATGGAGGACAAGCTTGCTATTTGATGAAAACATTCGCGAAATGATGCGATTTGTTTCGACAACGAATACGTTTTCACCCATCCTCGCTTTATTCAATCAACCTCCCATACGAGTAGCACACAAACGGAGTCAACACTGATCAGCATAGTTGACTCTTCCTTTTCGCCGTTAAGCCGTTGCGTTCTAGCCAAGCATCTCTTTTCATCGCTTTCGATGCTTTTCGACAGCTTATCGCGAAGCATCGTTGGCTGGAAGCTTTATTAGTATGGTATCGGTACATGCGAATGTTGCTTCTGTGTGCGTGTCGAGCGTTCATGCCGTAGCTTCGCAAACCAACCTATTCGGTATGGTTCGGCTGTTCGGGCGAGCGTGTGACGGCCCAGTCAGATGTGTGCAAAATCGTTTGTGATTTACATCATGTTCGTTTTGCCACCTCTTTGCTGCTGGTCATCGCTGATCAGTGCACAGTTCAATCGCACGCGATAAATATACAGTTGATGAGTTGTGATGAGCACTAGTGAGGTGATCATTTGCATCATTGATGGAGGAATTCCTTTACAAATTACTTTAGGAATTCCTTCAAAAATTCCTGGAGTAATTCTTTCGGAAATTCCGGGAGGAATTCCTTCGGAAATTGCTGGACGAATTCGTTTGAAGATTCATGGAGGAATTTTGGAAATTCCAGCAGGAATTCTTTCTGAAATTCTTAGGGGAATTTCTTCGGAATTTCCTGGAGAAATCCCTCCGGAATCTCTTGGATGCATTCCTTCTGAAATTCGTGGATCAATTATTTCGGAAATTCCTGGAGGAATTCTTTCGGAAATTCTTGGAGAAGTTTCTTAAAAAAATCCCGGAGGAATTCCATTGGAAATTCCTGAAGGGATTCCTTTGGAAATTCTTTCGGAAATTCCTGGAGAAACTGTTATGGAAATTCCTGAGGGATTTTTTTTTGGAAATTCCAGGAAGAATTCCTTCAGAAATTCCAAGAGAAATTCTGTCGGAAAATCCTGGAGAAATTACTTTGGAAATTTCCAAAGGATTTTCTCCATGAATTTCCGATGTAATTCCACCAGGAATTTTGCCAAGGAATTTCCAAAGGATTTTCCGAAGGAATGCCTCCATGAATTTCCGAAGGAATTCCTCCAGAAATTTTCCGACGGAATTCCTCTACGAATTTCCGAAGAAATTCCTCGAGGAATTTCCGAAGGAATTCCTCCAAGAATTTCCGAAGAAATTCTTCTAGGAATTTTCAAAGGAATTTCTCTTGGAATTTTTAAAGAATTTTTCCTCTGGAATTTCCCAAGGAATTCCTCCATGAATGTCCGAGGAATACCTCCAGGAATTTCCAAAGGAATTCCTCCAGAAATTTTCCGACGGAATCCCTCCACGAATTTCCGAAGGAATTCCTCCAGGAATTTTGCAAAGGACATCCTAAAGCATTTTCCAAAGGAGTTCCTCCATGAATTTCCGAAGGAATTGCTCCAGAAATTTTCTGAAAAAAATCATTCACGAATTTCTGAAGAAATTCCTCCACGAATTTTCAAAGAAATTCCTCCAGGAATTTTCAAAGAAATTCCTCCAGGAATTTCCTGAGAAATTCCTCCATGAATTTCCGGATGAATTACTTCAGAAATTTCCGAAGGAAATTCTCCAGGAATTTCCGAAGGAGATCCTCCAAGAATTTTCAAAGAAGTTCCTTCTGCAATTTTCGAAGGAACTCCTCCTGGAATTTCCGAGGGAATTCCTGCAGTAATTTCCGGTGGAATTCCTCCAGGGATTTTCAAAGGAATTTCACCTGGAATTTTCAAAGGATTTCCTGCCGGAATTTCCAAAGGAATTCTTTCATGAATATCCGAAGGAATTCCACCAGGAATTTTCGAAAGAATTTCTCCAGAAATTCCTTCACGAATTTCCGAAGGAGTTCCTTCATAAATTTCAGAATGAATTCCTCCAGGACTTTTGCGAAAGAATCGCTCAAGGATTTTCTGAAGGAATTCCTCCATTAATTTCCGAAGGAATTGCTCCAGAAATTTCAGGAAGGAATTTTTCCAGGTATTTCCGAAGGAATTACTCCAGGAATTTCCGAAAAAATTCCTCCAGGAATTCCCGAAGGAAACCCTCCACGAATTTTCGAAGGAATTCCTCCAAGAATTTCCGAGGGAATCCCTCCAGAATTTTCCCGAAGAATTCCTCCATGAGTTTCCGGAGGAGTTTGTCCAGGAATTTCCGTAGGAATTCCTCCAGGAATTTTCAAAGGAATTTCTCCTGGAATTTTCAAAGGATTTCTTCCTGAAATTTCGAAGGAATTCCTCTACGAATCTCCAAAGAAATTTCTTATCGATTTGCCTTGAAATACCTTCAAAAATTTCCGAATGAATTCCTCCAAAAATTTTTGACGGTTGTCCTCAAAAAATGTCCTTAGGATTTTCTCACATAATCCCCAAACGTGTTTTTGAAGGAAGGTTTGAAGAAGTTTCTCAAAATTTCGTAGGAGTTCCGCAATACATTTTTGAAGGAATTTCTTGAGGAATATCCGAAGAAACTTCTCAAGGATCTTTCGCTGGAATTCCTTGAGGAATTTCGTAAATATTTATATAAAAAAAAAACAAATTCTCAACGAACTTATCAAACAATTTCTCACGAAATTTCCGAAGGTATTCCATAAGACATTTCAGACATATGTCAAGAAAATTTCCAAACGAACTCCTTTAACAATTTCCGAATTTTCCTTATCAAGTCATTTTTAAAGGAATTCTTCAAAGAATTTCCGAATGAGTTCCCCTAGGAAATAAAAAATCACAAAAAGCATTTCTTTAGGAATTTCTGAAATATTTTTTCAAGGAAGGAGTTCCTCAAGGAATATTCTAAATCTATTTTAAAGAAATTCCTCAAGGAATTCCCGAAGAATCTTCTAAAGGAAATCGTAGAAGAACTGTCGAAGGAATGTCTTATGGAATTTCTCAAGAAGCTTAAGAAATGAAGGAATTCCTCAAGAAATTTCTGAAGAAATTGTCCAGGAATTTCCGGTGGAATTCCTCAAGGATTTTCAAAATAAATTCCTGAAATTATTTTTTAATTGATTCCTTTAAAAATTTCCGAATGCATTCCTCTAGCCACTTCCAAAGATATTCCTCCAGGAACTTCCGAAGGTGTTCCTTTAGAAATTTTCAAAGAATTTTTTCCGGTAATTCCTTAGGAATTCATTAAAGGATTTTTTGAAGAAATTTCTCCAAAAATTTCTTAGGTTATTCCTCAAGGAAAGGAATCTTAGTTTGATTAGAGTTTTTGATAGAATTCCCGGAGAAATTTTTAAAGTATTTTCTGGAGATTCTCAAACGGATTTCTGGTGGAATTAAGAATGATATTTGTAAAGAATTACTGGGGATATTCTCAAAAGGATGCATGGTGAAATTCTAATCTAATCTAATCTACTGCAAGTTTTCCGAAGGTAATTTCTGCTGGAATAACTGCATTAAAATAACCTGGAAAAATATTAAAAAAAATTCTGGAGAAACTGCTGGATAAATTCAAATTCATGATGGCATTTAATAAGAAATTCCTGAAGCAATATCTTGAGGAATTCCTCAGAATTATAATCATATATGATTCTTCCATTGAACTATTCCTGTTAATCACCCATATTTCATACTTCACTTTTATTTGTTTTTTAAATGATGAAGTATTTGAACTCCTTGTTACTGCAATTTGGTTTTCAGTGTAAGGGTGCTCGCCTTCCCCTGGTCGAAAAGCTGGCTACGCCCTTGAAAGCAAATATAAAATTGGCATGCGTGCGCATGAAAAAAAAGCGTGGAAAAACCTATCACAATCAACCAATATGCGAAGATCCCTAAAATTGTGTTCTTTGGAAATTTAAAGGTAAGTGGCAATTATGTAACAGCTTCTTCAAAATCAGCCTACCAACGCCAAACCTACCAACTACCAAAAGCCTACGGCAACGGAATCAAGTTCAGATTTTTCAAAAATGCGCAATTTCTCTTGGAATTCATGGCCTACTGAAATATTTTTAAGGAAATCCTGAGTAATCAATAGTCAGAAAAAAATCAGATTAGCATGAGCATAGTTGACCGAAAAATTCGTAGTACCGTAATCCGGGGTAACATTGAAATTCCTAAAGGACATTCCTAAAGAAAATTCCTAAAGGACGTTCCTAAAGGAAATTCGTAAGGGAAAAACCGAAAGGAAATTCGTAAGGGAATTTCCGAAAGGATATTCGTAAGGGAAATTCCGAAATGAAATTCCTAAAGGAAATTCCGAAAGGAAATTCCTGTAGGTAATTCCGAAAGGAAATTCCTAAAGGAAATTCCAAAAAGGAAATTCCTAAAGGAAGTTTGGAAAGGAAATTCCTAAAGGAAATTCCGAAAGGAAATTCCTAAAGGAAATTCCTAAAGGAAATTCCTAAAGGAAATTCCTAAAGGAAATTCCTAAAGAAAATTCCTAAAGGAAATTCCAAAAAGGAAATTCCTAAAGGAAGTTTGGAAAGGAAATTCCTAAAGGAAATTCCGAAAGGAAATTCCTAAAGGAAATTCCTAAAGGAAATTCCTAAAGGAAATTCCTAAAGAAAATTCCAAAAGGAAATTCCTAAAGGAAATTCCTAAAGGAAATTCCTAAAGAAAATTCGTAAGGAAAAAGCCGAAAGGAAATTCGTAAGGGAATTTCCTAAAGGATATTCGTAAGGGAAATTCCGAAATGAAATTCCTAAAGAAAATTCCGAAAGGAAATTCCCAAAGAAAATTCGTACGGGAAATTCCGAAAGGAAATTCGAAAGGGAATTTCCGAAAGGAAATTCGTAAGGGAAATTTCGAAAGGAAATTCCTAAAGAAAATTCCTCAAGGAAATTCCAAAAGGAAATTCCTAAAAGAAATTCCGAAAGGATTTTTATAATAACCTGGGAATTCTGGTGAATATTTTAGTCCAATGAGCTTGATCGAGAGTTTGTTGAAGTATTTGTGAATATTTGTTGATGTTTATGATGGCCTGAGAATTCTGGTGAATATTTGAGTTCAATGAGCTTGCTCGAGGGTTTGTTGAAGTACTTGTGAATTTTTGTTGATTTCATGCCCTGAATTTTTGTTGAATCATGCCCTGAGTTTGAAAACGCGAAAGAAAAAAATTACAGTAGAGCGGAATTTTGTTCGAGTTTCCATACAAGGTTGATGATTTGAAATCGATTTTTGTTCTATTTTTAAGCAAAATCGCTCATTTCAAACATCTCATCATCCGTAATCAATGCTTCGCTTGAGCTGAAATTTTTACTGTAACTCGCCTACATATGATATGTCAAATAAACGTCGAGAAAGAATTTTTAAGTTGTTTTTTTTCTTATTGAAAAAAAAATATATTTCTTCAAAAAAATTTGGGAATTTTGCAAAATTTTAAAAAGATCGTCCCTAAAATTCGTCAATATCTTGAATTTCATGAATCTGACGCAAAACCTGTATTCAGATGATCGAATGGTATTGTATTCAGCTTTGAATTGATGAAAAAAGATTTGAAATTGGTTGAACAAAACGCAATATATTTGAATTTCAGTAAATTACATATTTTGAAAAATTGTTAAACTCGATATTGAGCTAAAACTCAAAAACTGTTCTACTTAAAATTTTTTGAAGGTCGGTTTCGAAATCAGCACTAAATTGTGCTTCAAAAATTTTGGTCGTTGACAGAAGTTCACGACTTTCGTTTTATTTTGTAAACTTATGTTTTTATTATGACCTGGGAATACTTGTGAATATTTGAGTTGAATGAGCTTGCTCGAAAGTTTGTTGAAGTATTTGTAAATATTTGTTGATTTTTATGATGACCTGGGAATTCTGGTGAATATTTTAGTTCAATGAGCTTGCTCGAGGGTTTGTTGAAGTATTTGTGAATTTTTGTTGATTTTTGTGATGACCTGGGAATTCTGGTGAATATTTGAATTCAATGAACAATCCTCGAGCAATCTCAGTGAACTCAAATATTCATGAGTATTCCTAAATAATCACAAAATATCGAGGAACACTCTAAATTCTTCAAGAATCCTCGAATAAGCTCAGTGAACTCAAATATTTGTCGGAAATCCTCAGATATCGTAAAATTGAGGAGAACTCTAAAATTCTTCAAAAATTCTCGAATATTTTCAGCAAACTCAGATATTCATGAAAATTCCTACATAATCACAAAAAATCAAGGAATACTCTAAAACTCTTCAAGAATTCTCGAGCAAGCTCAGTGCACTCAAATATTCATTAGAATTCCTAAATAATCACAAAAAGTCAAGGAATATTCTCAAATTTTTCAAGAATTCTCGAGCAAGCTCAGTGTACTCAAATATTTATTAGAATTCCTAAATAATCACAAAAAATCGAGGAATACTCTAGAACTCTTCAAGAATCCTCGAGCAAGCTCAGTGTACTCAAATATTCATGAGTATTCCTAAATAATCACAAAAAAAAACCGAGGAATATTCTCAAATTCTTCAAGAATTCTCGAGCAAGCTCAGTGTACTCAAATATTCATAAAAATTCCTAAATAATCACGAAAAATCGAGGTATACTCTAAAACTCTTCAAGAATCCTCGAGCAAGCTCAGTGAACTCAAATATTCATCTGAATTTTTCAATTATCTTAAAATCGAGGAAAACTCCTAACATTCTTCAAAAATCCTCGAATAAGCTCAGCAGGCTCAAATACTCATTAGTATTCCTAAATAATCACAAAAAGTCGAGGAACATTCTCAAATTCTTCAAGAATTCTCGAGCAAGCTCAGTGTACTCAAATATTCATAAAAATCCTAAATAATCACAAAATATCGAGGAATACTCTAGAACTCTTCAAGAATCCTCGAGCAAGCTCAGTGAACTCAAATATTCATCTGAATTTTTCAGTTATCGTAAAATCGAGGAAAACTCCTAACATTCTTCAAAAATCCTCGAATAAGCTCAGCAGGCTCAAATACTCATTAGTATTCCTAAATAATCACAAAAAGTCGACGAATATTCTCAAATTCTTCAAGAATTCTCGAGCAAGCTCAGTGTACTCAAATATTCATTAGAATTCCTAAATAATCACAAAAAATCGAGGAATATTCTCAAATTCTTCAAGAATCCTTGAGAAAGCTCAGTGTACTCAAATATTCATTAGAATTCCTAAATAATCACAAAAAATCGAGGAATACTCTGAATTCTTCAAGAATCCTCGAATAAGCTCAGTGAACTCAAATATTTGTCGGAAATCCTCAGATATCGTAAAAATGAGGAGAACTCTAAAATTCTCAAAAGTTCTCGAATATTCTCAGCAAACTCAGATATTCATGAAAATTTCTACATAATCACAAAAAATCAAGGAATACTCTAAAACTCTTCAAGAATTCTCGAGCAAGCTCATTGCACTCAAATATTCATTAGAATTCCTAAATAATCACAAAAAGTCAAGGAATATTCTCAAATTTTTCAAGAATTCTCGAGCAAGCTCAGTGTACTCAAATATTTATTAGAATTCCTAAATAATCACAAAAAATCGAGGAATACTCTAGAACTCTTCAAGAATCCTCGAGCAAGCTCAGTGTACTCAAATATTCATGAGTATTCCTAAATAATCACAAAAAAAAACGAGGAATATTCTCAAATTCTTCAAGAATTCTCGAGCAAGCTCAGTGTACTCAAATATTCATTAGAATTCCTAAATAATCACGAAAAATCGAGGTATACTCTAAAACTCTTCAAGAATCCTCGAGCAAGCTCAGTGAACTCAAATATTCATCTGAATTTTTCAATTATCTTAAAATCGAGGAAAACTCCTAACATTCTTCAAAAATCCTTGAATAAGCTCAGTAGGCTCAAATACTCATTAGTATTCCTAAATAATCACAAAAAGTCGAGGAACATTCTCAAATTCTTCAAGAATTCTCGAGCAAGCTCAGTGTACTCAAATATTCATAAAAATTCCTAAATAATCACAAAATATCGAGGAATACTCTAGAACTCTTCAAGAATCCTCGAGCAAGCTCAGTGAACTCAAATATTCATCTGAATTTTTCAGTTATCGTAAAATCGAGGAAAACTCCTAACATTCTTCAAGAATCCTCGAATAAGCTCAGCAGGCTCAAATATTCATTAGTATTCCTAAATAATCACAAAAAGTCGACGAATATTCTCAAATTCTTCAAGAATTCTCGAGCAAGCTCAGTGTACTCAAATATTCATTAGAATTCCTAAATAATCACAAAAAATCGAGGAATATTCTCAAATTCTTCAAGAATCCTCGAGAAAGCTCAGTGTACTCAAATATTCATTAGAATTCCTAAATAATCACAAAAAATCGAGGAATACTCTGAATTCTTCAAGAATCCTCGAATAAGCTCAGTGAACTCAAATATTTGTCGGAAATCCTCAGATATCGTAAAAATGAGGAGAACTCTAAAATTCTCAAAAGTTCTCGAATATTCTCAGCAAACTCAGATATTCATGAAAATTTCTACATAATCACAAAAAATCAAGGAATACTCTAAAACTCTTCAAGAATTCTCGAGCAAGCTCATTGCACTCAAATATTCATTAGAATTCCTAAATAATCACAAA
Source organism: Aedes albopictus (assembly GCF_035046485.1). NCBI lineage: Eukaryota > Metazoa > Arthropoda > Insecta > Diptera > Culicidae > Aedes > Aedes albopictus. The sequence continues at coordinate 155,193,706 of NC_085137.1, read as the reverse complement.
AAGTCAAGGAATATTCTCAAATTTTTCAAGAATTCTCGAGCAAGCTCAGTGTACTCAAATATTTATTAGAATTCCTAAATAATCACAAAAAATCGAGGAATACTCTAGAACTCTTCAAGAATCCTCGAGCAAGCTCAGTGTACTCAAATATTCATGAGTATTCCTAAATAATCACAAAAAAAAACGAGGAATATTCTCAAATTCTTCAAGAATTCTCGAGCAAGCTCAGTGTACTCAAATATTCATTAGAATTCCTAAATAATCACGAAAAATCGAGGTATACTCTAAAACTCTTCAAGAATCCTCGAGCAAGCTCAGTGAACTCAAATATTCATCTGAATTTTTCAATTATCTTAAAATCGAGGAAAACTCCTAACATTCTTCAAAAATCCTTGAATAAGCTCAGTAGGCTCAAATACTCATTAGTATTCCTAAATAATCACAAAAAGTCGAGGAACATTCTCAAATTCTTCAAGAATTCTCGAGCAAGCTCAGTGTACTCAAATATTCATAAAAATTCCTAAATAATCACAAAATATCGAGGAATACTCTAGAACTCTTCAAGAATCCTCGAGCAAGCTCAGTGAACTCAAATATTCATCTGAATTTTTCAGTTATCGTAAAATCGAGGAAAACTCCTAACATTCTTCAAGAATCCTCGAATAAGCTCAGCAGGCTCAAATATTCATTAGTATTCCTAAATAATCACAAAAAGTCGACGAATATTCTCAAATTCTTCAAGAATTCTCGAGCAAGCTCAGTGTACTCAAATATTCATTAGAATTCCTAAATAATCACAAAAAATCGAGGAATATTCTCAAATTCTTCAAGAATCCTCGAGAAAGCTCAGTGTACTCAAATATTCATTAGAATTCCTAAATAATCACAAAAAATCGAGGAATACTCTGAATTCTTCAAGAATCCTCGAATAAGCTCAGTGAACTCAAATATTTGTCGGAAATCCTCAGATATCGTAAAATTGAGGAGAACTCTAAAATTCTCAAAAGTTCTCGAATATTCTCAGCAAACTCAGATATTCATGAAAATTCCTACATAATCACAAAAAATCAAGGAATACTCTAAAACTCTTCAAGAATTCTCGAGCAAGCTCATTGCACTCAAATATTCATTAGAATTCCTAAATAATCACAAAAAGTCAAGGAATATTCTCAAATTTTTCAAGAATTCTCGAGCAAGCTCAGTGTACTCAAATATTTATTAGAATTCCTAAATAATCACAAAAAATCGAGGAATACTCTAGAACTCTTCAAGAATCCTCGAGCAAGCTCAGTGTACTCAAATATTCATGAGTATTCCTAAATAATCACAAAAAAAAACCGAGGAATATTCTCAAATCCTTCAAGAATTCTCGAGCAAGCTCAGTGTACTCAAATAATCATTAGAATTCCTAAATAATCACGAAAAATCGAGGTATACTCTAAAACTCTTCAAGAATCCTCGAGCAAGCTCAGTGTACTCAAATATTCATTAGTATTCCTAAATAATCACAAAAAGTCGAGGAACATTCTCAAATTCTTCAAGAATTCTCGAGCAAGCTCAGTGTACTCAAATATTCATTAGAATTCCTAAATAATCACAAAAAATCGAGGAATACTCTGAATTCTTCAAGAATCCTCGAATAAGCTCAGTGAACTCAAATATTTGTCGGAAATCCTCAGATATCGTAAAATTGAGGAGAACTCTAAAATTCTCAAAAGTTCTCGAATATTCTCAGCAAACTCAGATATTCATGAAAATTCCTACATAATCACAAAAAATCAAGGAATACTCTAAAACTCTTCAAGAATTCTCGAGCAAGCTCATTGCACTCAAATATTCATTAGTATTCCTAAATAATCACAAAAAGTCGAGGAACATTCTCAAATTCTTCAAGAATTCTCGAGCAAGCTCAGTGTACTCAAATATTCATTAGTATTCCTAAATAATCACAAAATATCGAGGAATACTCTTGAACTCTACAAGAATCCTCGAGCAAGCTCAGTGAACTCAAATATTGATAAGAATTCCTAAATAATCACAAAATATCGTGGAATACTCTAAAACTCTTCAAGAATTCTCGAGCAAGCTCAGTGTACTCAAATATTTATTAGAATTCCTAAATAATCACAAAAAAATCACAAATAATCACAAAAAAGATCCTGGACCGTTCGGAAATCGAATCCAGTACTTTCAGCATGGTCCTTCTAAATATTGGTTAACCGCGCGTTTACCGCTGCGAGATTTTTTCAATCCTATTTATATTCTCCAAAATGATCCTCAGCTGAACTTATCATCATAACTCGTGTAATTTATGATCTCGCCCTAAAAACCATTGGTAACCATGTGCGTAGCTCGTTGTTTCTGTGCAGAATAGCAGGTAAACATCACAATTTAACCTATTTGCAGATAGAGGACAGTCTCCTCTTGATCAAGCTGGCGTTTGAATTTTTGTTTATTCATTCATCTACTCGGTAACATCGTGCTACACACTTGGTTACCAATGGCTTTCAGGCCCTTATCACGAATTACGCGAAATATCGCGTTTTTTTTCATCAGAAATATCGCGCATTCCTTTCTCAGCCTACTCAATAATATTTTTTTTTTCAATATTGTACTGCAATATAAATACGAGTACCATACCTGAAACACTATATTTGAGTAACCATTGTTTATTTGTCTAGATGCATTATTTCTATTACTAAATCATCCGTGTACTGCACGTGCATTAACCAACATGCAATCAATTACATATTTTTTTCTGAAATCAATTTGTGTCCAACTATTTTACCGGATCAACGTCAGTGAGGCAAATCTGCTGCTTTGTTTCGTTGCATCATCCGCACGGGTGCCCACCGCAGGCCAGGCAAGAAACCGTTAGCTGCTGTTCGATCGCGGTGGCGCGCAATAATTTTGGAAGTGTTTTCATACAAATGCCTCTCAATGTAGATTTTTGTATGAAACCCCCTGATATTTATATACCATTCGACTCGTTATTAGTTCCTGAGCAAAATGACCGTACATAGTTATATGATAAAACATATTTTTACGGGAGAAATCGTTGTGCAAACACAAAAATTTGCGGCATGGGAGCGGTTTTCCTACCAAAAATTTTGGTGTTCTCGAGAGTCCAACTTTTTCAAATTTTGAGTTAAATCAAATATTTTTTTACGAACATAATCCTTAGGATCTTAGCTAAAAACTGATTTTTTTAGATTTTTTATATCACTTTCCATTAATTTTTAAAAAATCGAAACGTGCGCCAAAGTCGGGTTCTACCAGGTTTTCCGTGAAGCTTCCCCTTAAGTTAAAATACACATCTCCCGCTTAGTATCGTACGGGCGTATCTACAATAATCGATTTCTCTTCATCGATTTTCTCTTTGATTAAAAACTTTGCCGGCGAATCATTTTCGGTTGTTTTTGTTGTTATAGATGCTAGTTCTAGTCGTCCTTTATCGAAAAACACCGAGAGATCATCCGAATAGGCTGAGTGTACCAGTTATCGCCATAGTGGTTCCCTATTTGGCCATAGTGGGCATTTAAGATAATTCAAACTTTTGCATCATTTCAAAGGTTTTAATGACAAGATACATTTAAATTCTTGCTACTAAAACTTTCATAATAGGGCAAAGCTCGAAGACCTTCTAAATTTCCACTATGGCCAAATAGGGAACCACTATGGCGAAAACTGATACACTCACCCTATTGATCGTATTTCCCGGAATAATCCAAAGAGAAAATCGATTAAAAGAAACCGATCATTGTAGTTACGCCCGTATGTTACTAAACGCAAGAACTACATTCTAAAGGTGCTTTAGGCCATCCAAGAACTTCCGCGAGAAAAGGCCTGAAAGTCTACAAGCGTAAGCAATCAATTGTCGTTACAGTACTGATACGCTGCAACATCGTTTAGGTGCATGGAGCATGGTTCTTTACAGAACTCATTTCCAAAGATGTTATAGGTAGACCAAGAACTTCCGCGAGTAAAGGCGTTAAGATCCACAAGCGTTAACTGATGCGATATAACTTCCTACAGGTCCATTAGCGTGGGACACAAAAAGACATTTCTCGCATTTACGGGCGTAACTACAACGATCGATTTCTCTTCATCGATTTTCTCTTTGGATTATTCCGGACAATACGATCAATATTCGGATGATATCTCGTAATGTTTCGATAAAGGACGACTAGGACTAGGGTAATTCATGTATTTTGGACAGGCTGAGTACAACGTTGGAAAAATCGTCCCCTAGCTTACTTAGAAAGCAATTGATTATCGTGCAATTTACTTGTACGCTTATTTTACGATTGTACTTTGCGTTCCTGGTGACAAAAACCTTAACGAAAGCATTTTAAGCTGAGAAAATCACAATTTCCAATCGCCTGTTAGAATTGCATTTTGGACATCGAATATACAGGGTGTTAGGTTCATGAGTGCAAACTTTTTTAAGGGTGATAGAGGACCATAAATGGTGAAAAAAATTGTTCTACGCATATGGTCAAATCTCAACCGTTACGTAGTTATTGAATTCCCCATGTTTTAACGCTTATTGCCTTAACTGGCTATAACTTTAAAATGGTCAAACTTTTCGCAATTTTTTACCCTTATTCGAAAGATTATTGAATTTTCTATCAAATGGCATCTTTGAACCGATTGGTTCAGTTAAATAATTAAGTTTTCTAGAACAAATAGCTCATAAGTAGTGTGTTTTAATTGGTTTTTGTCATTTATCTTTGAAAAATGCGTAATAATTTAAAATTCTCTCTTTGGCAAAGTTGTGGTCCCTGTTTCACTCTACAATTCGTTCTTTGACGCAAAACTTCTAACTCTAATCGTTTTCTTGCAATTTTGATTTAAATGGGCGGCACAGTGCGCAAAATGTGCTTACCATGACGATTGCAAATTTATGATCTAAAATGCGACGTTTAAATCGAAATTGCAAGAAAACGATAAAAGATAGAAGCTTGTTGTCGAGGAACGAATTGTAGAGTGGAACAGGGGCCACAACTTTGCCAAAGAGAGAATTTCAAATTATTACGCATTTTTCGAAGATAATTGACAAAAACAAATTGAAGCACACTACTGTTGAGCTATTTGCTCTAGAAAACTTAATTATTTAACTGAACCAATCGGTTCAAAGATGCCATTTGATAGAAAATTCAATAATCTTTCGAATAAGGGTAAAAAAACTGCGAAAAGTTTGGCCATTTTCAAGCTATAGCCAGTTAAGGCAATTAGAGTAAAAAACATGGGGAGTTCAATAACTTCGTAATGGTTGAGATTTGACCATATGCGTAGAACAATTTTTTTCACCATTTATGGTCCTCTATCACCCTTTAAAAAGTTTGCACTCAGGAACCTAACACCCTGTATGTTTTGGACACCCTTAGGTATATATAATTTGGACAGGGCAATTATCTCAATGTTTAGCCATGAATACTGCTAAATCATGGAAGTAGTATAAATTAACATATTTTCTTGCAAATCATCAAATTTCTCTGCTTAACAGGCATCTGTTTTGATAACTATTACAGTTTTTGTTAAAATCGAGAAAATATCGCCAGAACCACAGAATACGCCTCCAAGTATGCAATCGCACAGCATCCCCATGTAGTTCGTCAGATGACCAAAATATATTTACAGTAGAAAACTTGTAATGTATTTTGGACACCACCTATTTTAAGCGTTCCAGATGAGCGTTAAGAGATTGGCTGCCTAATGCTTCTCTATTGAACATTTTTCATTGCAATAAGGCTTTTAAATTTCTTACAATTATTAAATCAACGATTTTGAGGTGAATATTTTATGTGACTGTGAAGTGTATATCGTCTTGCATAGCTGTGCATTTGAGGGGTTTTAGTGAAACAATTTACATTTTCGATAATTTTGAAGTAAATTCTTAATTGCTAAGCGTATTTTCAACGTTAGTCATTAGGATATGGTCTGTTTGATCCAATAATGGATATTGAGAAGTATCTACTTTTATTAGCTCACCGGAACAAGACATGCATCACCGTGCCTGTCCAAATTACATACATGTCCAAATTATATTTTTTTACCCTAGCATCTAAAACAACAAAAACAACCGAAAATGATTTACCGGTCAAGTTATTAACCAAAGAGGAAATCGATGAAGAGAAATCGATCATTGTAGATACGCCCGTATGATACTAAGCGCGAGACGTGTATTTTAACTCATAGCTAATTATTAGCTGAAAGTTAATACAAGTCTCGCGCTTTGTATCGTACGGGCGTATCTACAATGATCGATTTCTCTTCATCGATTTTCTCTTTGGTTAATAACTTTGCCGGCAAATCATTTTCGGTTGTTTTTGTTGTTATAGATGCTAGTCCTAGTCGTCCTTTACCGAAAAACACTGAGAGATAATCCGAATATTGATCGTATTTCCCGGAATAATCCAAAGAGAAATCAATCATTGTAGTTAAGGCCGTATGATACTAAACGCGAGACGTTTGAACAAAGAAAATACCGTGAATCAAAACTGCGTGTTAAAAAACCCTAGTGTAAACTCGAAACGGTTTATAATATATAAATACCACTTTTATATAAAAAACACTTACCTGATAACGGGATGAATGACCCATAAAAGGTTAAAATCCCTGGTAATAAACAAACAAACAACAAACAACTTACCTGATAACTGAAAGCGCACTTTAAATTTCAAAATAGAATTAGAAATAGATTAAATTAGAAGGTAATATTTTTCACAGAACACCAAATGCGTCGTCTCACCTCAAGAATTCCTAACGAAATGGATGGATTGCGCAAAGGGATAGCGCGCAAATCGAAACGGTTGCAACCGCAACCGTTAAAACGGTAAAAACGATAAAACTTATTTGCACGGTAAAAAACTTCTACACGCTAATTATGTTATACACAGAATACTCATACATATTCTGCACGCTAAGATAAGTTTACCTATTTTTTTTTCAAAATATGCGTAAATGCTACCCATATTTAAGTTGAACATTGCGCAAATGGGGTAGTATTGTTCGTGCAGCTGAAAATCGTAATTTTTGACACGTAAAAATCGATGTTTCTCATAAACCGTATGTCTGACGTACGTCGGGCACAGTGCGCTGGATAGAGAACCAGGTCCGCTGTCCAGCACACTACACAGCTAATTGCGTTCGGTAATTTTTACCGAAATCTCAACCGCAAAAATTTTGGTTATTAAGTGATTTTCTTCATAAGAATTATTGAATTTTTTGTTTGTTCTTCATATGAATTATTGTTCGTGCAGTTGAAAAACGGAATTTATGACACGCGGAATTCGATGTTTCTCCTAAACTGTGTGTCGAACGTACGTCGGGTACAGTGCGCTGGATAGAGGGCCAGGTCCGCTGTCCAGCGCACTACGTCCGACGTTAGACTTGACGTATGAATTTTGAGAAAAATCGATTGTCGGGTGTGGGGAAACTTTGGGTTTCAACCGCGACGACAATATTTACCTCCCAGAATTGTCCCCATTCGGGGACTGCAATCATTGCTGAATGAATGGGTCAGATCCTTCCTGCTTAGAACACCTGACACTCAATATAATTTTCATATGCACATACACATATGGTACCTTACCTATAATCCATATTTATAACATACGCCTTTTCGCCAAGGAAAGGGCCCCAGAAAATCCCACCCATTTCCAACTTCAGATATCTATGATGGTGGACGAAGTTCTTGGGCATCACCTGAAGTAGATTTATGTAACATTTCCTTCCCTTCCCCGCTGATCGTAAGGACCTGGCCAGGTGTCGTGGGATCGTTCAGTGACGGGTATGTCAAGTCGCAGGCTACTTTTCTGGCACATTGATCTTCTCTATATCGAGATCTCGATCGAGATATCCTACTTTGGAAGCGTCACAATCGATTCGCATTCAGATACATCTGCCCCATAGGCCTTTTCATGTGACGTCTTAAATCAGCTGATTTTTCGGGCGTTTGACAGTTCTTCTATGAAGATGACACGTTCGTGTTAGCAGCTGTTGTTCAAGCTTTGTAAACAAATGCATGCACGGATCTGTCACATGAAAAGGCCTATTCTTCCAAAGTTCCATTTTCGGTGAAAAGTTGTGAAAAAACATTTTTTGTAATTATGTGCTAAAAGATTGCACTTTTCAATTGCCGAAACTGTGCAGAAATGGCCTACTTTTCTTGACTAGCTCAAGAGTGCCGAAAAGTAGTACTTTTCAGCACTTTTAAGAGTGCCGAAAAGTACTACTTTTCGGCACCTTTGCAATGGTACACTTTTCACAAGTTTCCGAAGTACTAATGTTCTTTCTTATACATTTGTCTATTCGATGGCTGCTCCTATGTTTGTTCGGCAGATCGAACCTGAATAGAAGCGATTCCAATTCTGATTTGATCAGCCAAACAAACGTAGAGTTAGAAGCAGCAGCACAAAATACGCTCGTTGATGACGCGACTCCGAGTAGCTGTGACACTTATAAACATAGCCTACCTGATTGAAAAAATGGACTTGTGCACATGGATGCTCGCACGTGGTTTTAGCTGAAACCTCTGTTAGAGCAGTCAGAAATGATCGTACTTAAGGGTATTTTTCATAATTGCAAAAAATGTTGTATGCAACGCGTTGCAAAACTCGATTTTTTCAGCACTTGTCGTATTTATCCAACTCGGCAAGCCTCGTTGGATAAATGTACGACTCGTGCTGAAAAAATCATCATTTTGCAACTTGTTGCATAAATAACTATTCTAAGACGATGCCCACCAATGCGTGAGTAAACCCAAATTGGCAACCTCCTTCATAATGCACGAACCCCACCAATCGTTGCCAAATCGGTTTGAAAATGACAACCTACCTGCCTGGTGAACAGTGGGTTCATATATTTGGCAACCATACCCAACCGTTGCTATCGCGGTTGATATTACTTTTTCTTCATGATTTCAATCTGAATAACAACCCGAATAAAACGGTATCATACATAAGCCATACGGGCTATCATTTTCTTATTATTCGTGTTATCATAAACTGGATTATAAATCGATGATACGATGAATCATATTGATGCTACTTGCTATCATATACGGAGTTTTAATGATAGACCGAATGGGTTGTTAAGTATCGTTACCATTCAAAAATGCCATTTTTCTCGAACAAAATTTTAGCAAAATTATTCATATTATGATCGCTTTATCATATTTTTAACGATACTGTGAATAATAAAAACAAAACGGAAATATTTCATGAAATATTCTTTATCGACTATAGAAAAAAATACACCCCTGCGAGCATTTGCTGGACACTGTCAAGTTTTTGTATCATTATATGAATCGTTGTTTTCATTCGTGGCGATTTTTTTTTTAAAGTTTGCTGTATCTCTGGCTGGATTGGGAATCGAACCGTGTTATTGATGTGCTTGCTCCTTCTCGCGCGGTGTCTCCGTACTAGACCAAATGGAATCGTCGGTCGCGAGTGTTTGAAAGTGGTAAAACTGAAAACTCTGTCGAGTTCGTGGAACATCTTCCTTCACACTAGTATTGGCCGCATCGAAAGGTATGTTTTTCAGTGGTCTCCAGCGATTTGCTGGTCGCTGGAAACATTAACGTCAGCAGTTATAAGCCGTCGTAACAAGAACCTAAAATTGTCTTCACTACAATTGTGTTTTTTGTGCCTACAAAGTGCCGGATTTCGTTCCCCAACTCTCTCAAATATTCTGCAAGTGGCATGTAATCCCAAAGTGACTGGAACCTGCGACCGCAAGGGCTTTTGATTTGAAGCCCCGCTCGTGGTCGTACATGCACTAAAGTAGATGTGAAGTGTTAAACCCATTTTTGTGCCTAAAATGCCAAACATCGGCATTGAAAATCGGATGACAATGCAGACTATCGTGATGACCTCTTATTCCAACCATTAAATAATAAATATTGTGAAAAAAATAGTCAAAGACATTATTTTTGTCGCTGAAATTTTCGGTAACCTTATTATTAAAAATGATTTGATTATTATTCGACGTATAATTATTATATGTTCAATGATACTTGAACAATTTTAAATTGTTGAAATTTTTCAATCTCTATCATTTCATCATTAAACGATAACTTCTTGTATAGTTATTATTGCACCAATGGGCATCGTATAATATGAACGATGCCATGAATAGTATTTTTCTATGCGGGTTTCTGCAAGTGAAATATAAAAAAGAAGTGATTATCGTTGATAATTTTTGAACTGTTGTTCTCTCATGCATTTTGGATTGGGTTTTCACAAATGTACACATAATTAAGATAAAGTTTAATGCCGCAAGATACGATTGTCGAAACAAACCGAAGAACGGTAAATTTCTATACCTGAATATTCGTATAACTTCTTTGAAATTTCCACCGGGAACTGGCAAATGTCTTAGGTAATGCACTATTGCAAGCCCCGAGTAGAATAAAAATAGGAAACATTCAATTAAAAAAGCGTCAGCTAATTTGCTGACCGCCAATCAACACACGTCCGCTTCTTCAAACACTCGTAGTCCTTCTCTAAAAGACACTCCGCAATTCTTCAGCAATTCCTTCAGAGATTTCTTCCAGAAGTTCCTTGGCGAATTTCTGCATGTGTTCCTTGAGATTCTTCCACGAATTTCTTCAGGATATTATTCTTGGATTAAAATTCAGGGAGTTCATTCTTGGATTGAAATAAGAGTGCCTTCGGAGAATCCTCCGGGAGTTACCTCATAAATTTTCTAAACATTTTACCAGGGAACCTTCCAGAAGTACCTTCAGAGATCCGTCCGTCAGAAGTTTCGTCTGGGATTCCTCCTGAAAAACATTCATGGATTTTTCTAGAAATTTCGCTTTGAATTCCGTCGGAGCATCCTCCAGGAACTCATTCGGGGAATTCTTCTTGGAATTCCGGGGATCCTTTCCGGATTTTCATCGAAGCTTCCTCCCGGAATTATATCTGGGTATACTACCGGAATTCCCTCACGGATTTCTCTCGGAATTTCATCAGAGATTCCCTCAGGGATTCTTTCGAGAATGTCCTCGTGGATTCATCCAAGAATACTTTCCGGAATTTCCTCGGGAATTTCTTCCGGGATTCCCCCGGGAATTCCTACCAAGATTCCCCCGGGATTTCCCCGGGCATGTCTTTAGGGATTTGTTCGGAAATGCCTCCGAAATTCCCCCGGGAATTCCTTCCGAGATTCCCCCGGGAATTCCTTCCGAGATTCCCCCGGGAATTCCTTCCGAGATTCCCCCGGGAATTCCTTCCGAGATTCCCCCGGGAATTCCTTCCGAGATTCCCCCGGGAATTCCTTCCGAGATTCCCCCGGGAATTCCTTCCGAGATTCCCCCGGGAATTCCTTCCGAGATTCCCCCGGGAATTCCTTCCGAGATTCCCCCGGGAATTCCTTCCGAGATTCCCCCGGGAATTCCTTCCGAGATTCCCCCGGGAATTCCTTCCGAGATTCCCCCGGGAATTCCTTCCGAGATTCCCCGGGAATTCCTTCCGAGATTCCCCCGGGAATTCCTTCCGAGATTCCCCCGGGAATTCCATCTGAGATTCCTCCCGGGAATTCCTTCCGAGATTCCCCCGAGAGTTCCTTCCGAGGTTCCCCCGGGAATTCCTCCAAGGAGTTCCTTCGAGGAGTTCAATTATAGATTCTTCGTTTTTTCAGGGATCCTTCAAGGATCCCTCCAAGAATTCCATCAGAGATTCCTCAAGAAATGCCCTCAGGGAATTCAAAATTTGAGCGAAACACTTCAGGAATTAATTATCAACATTCTAGAACTTTCGTACAATCGATAATGTGAGGAGAAAAATGCCCTGCTTCTCCGTATTTTGTTAACGATATGAAGCACTACTACAAACCACTGGTGGGGAGATAAGGTGGTATTTTACCAACCATGATGTGAACGCCCGGTGCGAAAACGGGTGGGTATCAGAAATGAAACCGATTTGCACACCACTACTACTCACCGACTTACTACGCACTGGTGGGGATAGTCTAACGTTCTAGCAAGCGTTCTAGCGTGCCAACAGGTTTGCGCGAGGAACTTGAATGCAATATGTTTATTGTTGCAACTGCTCGCGCACTTGCATGCAAGTTGACCCCACTTTTTCCTTTTCGGTTGCCCACACGGAGAAACTAAAAAACTCAAAATTAGGTACTTTTAAACTCAATTTTGAGTTCTTTTTCATCCCCCTTTTCATGCGCTCTTTCTATTGTTGTCAGAGAGTGAAGAGAGAAACAACCCAACTTTTGCAGTTCCGTGTGTCAAGCCAACACTGAGTTTCTAGCACAGTACTCAAATTTGAGTGAATACAACCTAGTCAAAATTTCGGTTGGGTGGTTAGGTATTTTTTTCACATGGAAGCAAGCGGGAACAACCCAACAAAAACATCGATTCCATCAACTCAAAATTGGCTTGACGCACGCAAGCCAAGTTGGGTGGAAAGAACTCACTTTTGGGTAGTTTCGTCTCTCCGTGCATGGTGAAAATGACTGCTCGCGCAACCCGATTGCTCGCGCATATCGCAGCAGTCAATAGTCGACTGCACCGATGAACATTGAGTTCACTGAGCCTGAAAAATTTTGACAGCACAGCGGGGTTGACTCTTAACAATTTCTACTCAGAGATGCATCACCAAAATGCGCTGATTATTTTTTTCATTGATTTCTTACATGAATTTACGTTCAAAGTGATGTATGTATATGCATATAGTTAATGCAGTAGCCCATATTTTTGCATGTTCATCGCGAAAACTAGATGCAATAAATTAAACAAATTTTAAGCTGGGTAGAAGTTGTTGTGAGTCGACCCCGCTGTGGTGTCAAAATTCGCGGCCTGAGTGAACTTTCAGCGGGCGGTACACAAAGTATCTAAATACCAAGGTAAGAGATTCCCGCAAATGTCAAAAATGAGACTCACCAACACATCTGCATTAGTTATGAAAAGTTGGTGTTTTTACACTAAAATGTCATTATTTCAGCAAAGTTTGTAAAGTTTTATTAGTTTAGATTTTTCTAAATGCTGAAAAAATATGTTTAGAACCAACTAAAGAAAAAAAATGTTACCGATTTTCAAATGGCGATATTTCCTGTTTTATTGCATGCAGGTCACATTTAATCCAGTGAGATGCAATTAAATAATTGCTTCTACGATGGGAGTGCTTAATTTCTTAATAAAGTTTGCTAAATAAAGATGCGCCCATACAAATCAGCGCAAACTTCATAACTATTTTTTTTCTTTTTTTCCTTTTCTCACTAATCCGTGAATATTAGCGGGAATCTCTTACCTTGGTATTTAGATACTTTGGGCGGTGCACTCGGCTATATGCACGCTCGCGTCAGAATACCCATTTTTTCATTGCTATCTCTGTCGCTCTTTTAGAGGCCCCATTTAAAAATACCCATTTTCAAGTTGGGCGGCCCAACTCATAAATGGGTATTTTTAAATGGAGCCTCTTGAAGAGCGACAGAGATAGCAATGAAAAAATGGGTATTCTGACGCGAGCGTGCATATAGCCGAGTGCACCGCCCAAAGTATCTAAATACCAAGGTAAGAGATTCCCGCTAATATTCACGGATTAGTGAGAAAAGGAAAAAAAGAAAAAAAATAGTTATGAAGTTTGCGCTGATTTGTATGGGCGCATCTTTATTTAGCAAACTTTATTAAGAAATTAAGCACTCCCATCGTAGAAGCAGAGGCCCCATTTAAAAATACCCATTTTCAAGTTGGGCGGCCCAACTCATAAATGGGTATTTTTAAATGGAGCCTCTTGAAGAGCGACAGAGATAGCAATGAAAAAATGGGTATTCTGACGCGAGCGTGTGGGTATCTATCAATCGTGCTTCATGAGTAGAACTCAAAAATGAATATATGACGTCATTTTGAAATCCAAGCTGGTGGACAATATCATATATTCATATATTCATTTTCATACTATAGTTTGAGATATGATGCCATGTAATGTGGGTATCTATCGATCGGGCATGATGAGTAAAAGGGTAGTGGGTGAGGTAGAGGATCAGGGTAGATGGTAGGGTAGGGTGTAGGGTAAACGGTGGAGCAGACGGTCGGGTAAACGGTTTGGGTGAAGGATAGAGTATAAGGGGTGGAGTAGAAGGTTAGGGTAGATGGTTGGGTAGAGGGTAAAATGGTAAGTAGGGTTGAGGGTAGGAGAAGAGTTAGGGTAGACGCTACGATTAAGCACAATATAGAGAGTATGATGAAGGGTTAGAGTAGCGGGTACGCGTAAAGGATAAGGCAGTGGTTATGGTAGAGGGTAGGGCAGATAGTAGGGTTGAAGGTCATGAAAGAGTGTAGCGTAGAGGGTTGGTATGGAAAGAAAAGAAGACAGTAAGGTAGAGGCTAGAGAAAAGAAGTATAAGTTTTTTTCGTGATACCTTCAGGAATTCAGGGATATCTGCCAGAATTAAAAGAATTCTTTCAAAAATTCTTTTCAGCATTTTTTCATGGATTTTTGCTAGAATTACTTCACGGATTCATTCTAGTATACTTTCAAAGCCAAAATATATTCAGAGAATCCTAGTGGAATTCTTTTAGGTATACGTACATGTCGGGATCCTTGCTGGCTTCTCGGGATTTATACAGCATTTCCTCCCGGTATTTCTTCTGTGATTATTTAAGGCCAAACTTTCAGCTGTGATTCCTCCCAGGATTCTACCAGATATGCCTCCCAGAATTCCTTCAGTTAATCCTCCCGGGATCCCTTCAAGAATTTCTACCGGGATTGTTTTGGAAAATTTTGAAAGGTTTCTTTCAAGTGTTCTAGTCAGCATTCCGTTAGGGATTCCTGCCGAAGTTCCTCCAAAGATTCTTCCCGTTTTTTTTTTTACATTCCTCCTGGGATTTCTTCAATTATTCTTTCAGAGAATCCTGCTGAGCTTCCAGCCGGGATTCCTTCCGTGACTTCTTTAAGGATTCTATCAAAGATTCTGTACGGAATTTATTTTGCGACTTTCAAGAATTCCTTCCGAGCGCGAATTACAGTTTGAGAGTGGGAGAGTTAGAGAAAAACGGAGAAACAGAAAGAAATAGGCTTTTCGAGGCTCTTAGACATCTATAGTATACCATGATGTCATATGACAGTCATTTTCTTATGTTTCTTCAGTAGAAATAGTAAAGTGACATGGTAGTAACTTGAGAAAATTTTCAGATATTGAGGACCTACAATGCATTTTTTGGAACTACTCCATATTTTTTCCATTTTTTACGCCAAATCATGCTTGTTTTATTGGAACATGACCTTTGATAACAAATTTATTCAAAGATTAAATATTGAAATTGCCTCCTAAACACCTGAAGGTAGGCAATTTCCTTTGAAATAAGCGAGTTTTACTACGATAAATGGCTATTTTATTGTAAAAATGGATCAACTTAAACCGTTTAATGTTCAGGAAAGCTTCATTACTCAACAATCAAGGTTCCACAAAAATATGAACACATAAAACATTAGGGAACTCTTAGTGACAATAGATTGTTTTGGGTTACGATTACAGCCAAGTAAGAAACATATTCAAAATCCTTAAAAAAATAGGAAGAACCCAGATTTATCTAGTGGTGATAGTGCCTTTCTCGTCAAATATTTACTCATGATCTTTCCGTCGACGCAATCAATCTTGCCTTAGAGTCAGTGATCAGGCCCAAATCTCTGTGCTTTGGTAATAGACGAGAAGGGGGAAATACTCATAACAGCGATCAAGGACTGTACCACCTACGAATTTCTGAATCATGATAATACTTGAAATCAAGAATTTTATCAAGGTCATCATCGAATTCGGGCACTTATTCCGACGTTATATTCAACGTCTGGGCAGAGCTGAAAGTATCAGTCCTTTCAGTTGACTGCTTGACCACCTTCAGGAGGCTGATTCATACCAAGATGTCAATTACTAGCCAGGATTAAACTTTTTCCACAGAACACTTTGACAAGGTTTTATCTGCACATTTTATGCTATATTTTATTATCATTGGTTGCAAAATTCATGTAGAATATGTAATGTAGTAATTTGAATTGCCAATGCTATATCACATTCAAATATCAACCACATTACAGAGCTCGCCCTCCAGCCGCATCAAAATTTTGCGTAGTAATTTTAGACGCAAATAAAGATTTAAAATAATGTTCCGGGCTGATGCGCTTAAATTTTAATTTTTCCATACAACGTTGATCCATCCTACTGTAAATTTACGTCTCAGGAATCTAAAATGGTGTGATTTGATGAGATCGCTTTAGTTTTTTTAGGTTTTTGGTTCTCTTACACATATCCATCGCTTGCATTAATTTAGTTCACTTTCGTAATTTCGCTAAAGCACCCAACGCTGCTTCTGCAACACCACCGGTAGCCTCTTATGTAATCTGAGTATATTTTGTATTGCTTACGAGACCCCCGGAAATGATTCCAATGATTCCTTAACACTACCGGTATATTCAAATGTGATCTGAGTTTATGAAAACTATTAATCAGGTTACCCGGAACTAAAAACACCACCGGTAGTAACTTCTGTGGACTGTGCCTATTTTCTTATCATCCATGCATCAGGTTACTGACAAAAAAGCGATTTGATGTACCGCAAGCATGGGTTTGATTCACTTTTATGTATGCCCACTCCAGTGGGACACCCTTAACCGGTTCCGGAAAATTTACATGGTTCATTTTTACATTTGACCAATTCCGGCAGAACACCTGAAACCGATTGTGGAATACTATCGGTGGTCTCCAACGTAATCTGAGCTGGTTTTCTTGAAAACCTTTAATCAGCTTATCGAAAAAACCGTAGTTTGATGAAGCGCATGCATGGAGTTGGGTTTCCTTCTACATTTGACCACATCCAGAGGTACACCGGGAACCGATTCCGGGACACTACTAGTTTTCCCAAGCATGATCTAAGATATTTTTTCTTGGTAACCGTTCATCAGGATACCTTAAAAGCCATTTGATGTGTCGCGAATATTTTTTTGGTTCTCTTTTACATTCGGCTACTTTCAGCGAGATACCTCAAATCGATTTCGGAACACTATCAGTAGTTTCTAATGTGGGCATAGCTTATTTTCTTGCTGATCGTACAAGTTATCGAAAAGGCCATGATTTGATGTGTCGCATGTATGAATTATGTCACTTCCAGCGGGACACCAGGAACCGGTTCCGGGATGTTACCAGTTCAGATATGATCTGAGACTATTTTCCTGCTTACCGTTCCTCAGGTTATAGAAAAAGCGGTGATTTGATGTGTCGCATGCATGGCTTTGGTTCACTTTTATATTTGGTCACTTCCGGCGGGATACCCGGAACCAGTTTCGGAACTCTACCGGATCAGATATGGTCTGCGACTATTTTCCTGTTTACCATTCATCAGGTTACAGAAAAAGGGGTGATTTGATGTGTCGCATGCATGGGTTTGTTTCACTTTTATATTTGGCCACTTCCGGTGAGACACCCGGAACCGATTCTGCAAACCGGTACATATATAGTCTGCGACTATTTTCCTATTTATCGTTCATCAGGTTATAGAAAAAGCTGCGATTTTATGTGTCGCATGCATGGGTTTGGTTCACTTTTATATTTGGTCACTTCCGGCGGGATACCCGGAACCGGTTCCGGAACACTACCGGATCAGATATAGTCTGAGACTATTTTCCTGTTAACCATTCATCAGGTTACATAAAAAGCGGTGATTTGATGTGTCGTATGCATGGGTTTGTTTCACTTTTACATTTGGCCACTTACAGTGGGACACCCGGAACCGGTTCCGGTATGCTACCGGTTTAGATATGGTCCGAGACTATTTTCCTGTCTACCGTTCATCATGTTATACAAAAAGCTGCAATTTGATGTGTCGCATGCATGGGTTTGGTTCACTTTTATATTTGGCCACTTCCGGCGGGACACCCAGAACCGGTTCCGGAACACTACCGGTTCAGATATAATCTGCGACTATTTTCCTGCTTACCGTTCGTCAGATAATCGAAAATGCCGTGGTTAGATGGGTCGCATGCATGGGTTTGTTGTAATTTCATATCTGGCCCCTTCCTGGGGTACCGGTCCGGAACACCTAAATGGCCATAACTCCGGAACGGCTGGAC
Organism: Aedes albopictus; assembly: GCF_035046485.1. Lineage (NCBI taxonomy): Eukaryota > Metazoa > Arthropoda > Insecta > Diptera > Culicidae > Aedes > Aedes albopictus. The sequence goes on along the minus strand of NC_085137.1, from coordinate 155,175,623 downwards.
CGATTCAAACCATTTTCAATAGCAAACAATGGGACAATATTCCGCGTCGATTGAAAACAAAAGCGTTGAAATCGGATTATATTTACTATCCAAAAGTGAGGTGACATTTTTGTACACATACACACATACACACATACATACACACACACATACATACACACAGACATCATCTCAACTCGTCGAGCTGAGTCGATTGGTATATAAGACTTGGGCCTCCGGGGGTTCTATCAAAATTTCATTTTTGGAGTGAACATATAGCCTTTCAGTACACCTTGGTGTACGAGAAAGGCAAAACTAACTTTTTTCAAAACATTGAAATGTTCGCACTCATCTTTGGCTCTAGCGTGCGCAGCTTTTTCTTTTTTCTCACTCACTCTCGTAAACAAACACGCGAAAGAAACAGATAATAGAGGGGGCACTTTGCCCCCTCTTTTATCTCGCTCTTTCTAGCGTTCAACAAAATGAACGAGCGAGAAAAAAGAAAAGGCTGCTCACGCAAGTGCTTTGGGCATCTATGAACTAGATGAGGCATGAAGTTTATAATCATTATGACGTTTTAAAGTTCCTAGTATGAAATTGCAATTCAGTACCCGAGTGATTAATTTCACTCCGTTGATCAATTAGACCCCGGTTTACGGTACTCAAGTCAGCGTCGAAATGTCTTTCAGTGTATTAGCCCTTGTGTTGACGAAGCAACTAAGTTTTCGGAAACATTATCTGATTATCCTTGTGATATTCAAAACCATGATGAAGAAGTTCAAACCGCTTCTTACTGGTTTGAATCAATTCGTATCGTCTCTTGCTTCACCTTCACCAGCAGGTTCTTCCAAATTGAATAACAGTTCCTCGTTTTCGGCCATTTGAACTGCTCGCTTCGACTGATTGTTGGACAATTGTTCACAAACGATATATGCTATGCTATGACTGCTGGTTGCCCGTGAAGTTACCGACTTAGAATATCACTACGGACCCCCTGTTCCGGGGGTAAAAGTCCTCCTAACAGGGAACCCCAATCCAAGGTGTCAGGCGACTCGTGCTAAGGGATGAATGGTTGAGGGGATTTAAAACATGCTCGATCTTTATGGACAGACTTGGTAAAATCCCAAAATGGCCGCCAAAATGGCCGCCACAATGGCCGACTTTGGCACCTACTCACGATTTCAAGTGAACAAATCTCTTCGTAAACAAAACCAGCGCACCTTATTATTTTAAGCTTATTACGAGTGAGCAACAACAGAATAATTAAATGCACTGTTGTTTGAAGCTCGCTTCTTGAGATTTGTGCGTCTGAAGTTCTGATTCACTGTTGAAGCGGGTCTTCAAGACGTTTGTGCTTTACGAAGCCCGTAACGTGGGTAGATCTCCCTTTTGGGTTGCGTTGCGGAGTAAGATCTACCAAACTGAACCCTGGTGACATCCAACTTGTTAAGCTAGGGTAATGCATTTTGATAATACGGATTCATGGTACCTAAAAAGCCCTTGTTACTAGTAACAGTTTCTAAAATTGTATTTATTTTACCAGACGGATACTTAAAGACTCGGTTTACCCTCGCTGAGACTACGCTTGATGTAAGAAAAACAAATATGCTTTGAGTATCTAATTGCGTAATAACCTACTAAGGACTGATAAGTACTGGTGATACAAGGACTCACGTGAATTCTCATTACCGCACACATTCTCTGATTTGACAGCGTTTTGCAACTAGCCTAAAGCCTGGGGTTTTTCTATGTTGTCCTGAGACTTAACTAGAAGCAAGACATGGATGAAGCCAGAGTTCCGATACACAGTCACATATCAGATCTACTGTTTTGTTTTTCTCAGAAATAGAATCGATTATGTGTGATTAAGGGCGCACTTTCGCTGGGATTTATATCCCTGTGAAACCCGAGCAGAAGGGAATAGCAACAGCATAATATAATGTGTTATTTTGGAAAAATAACTGAGTAACGGAAAGAGTTATTTTCATGTTATTTACAAAACATATCCTGTTCTAGACTTGTCTGTCATAAGCAGCAAAATAACAAAAATTATAACAAAAAAATGTTCCTGGAAGACCTGTTTAATAACATGTTTTGTTAGTTTCAATAACAACTTAATAACAGCGATTTTTAAAACATTTCAATAACAAATTTTGATATGAATAAGTTATTGATAACAATCTGAAAACAAAATTTACTTTTTTTCTATTGCGGATAGGAACTCCTCCAAAGTCTCATATGAATTCAACGGGATACGCAACAATAGCATCTATTGTTAAATGTTTCATTCATAATTGGGACGCTATTGTTGTCGCAAGCGATTTATTATCGAAAACAGAGATAAACAATAGTTTTCGTTTATTTTCCAAAACAACTTAAGATGAAAAACTACCGACGTTTAGAAGCCCTTTATTAGGTGGTTCATTGTTTAAAAGATTAATTTACATAATTACCTCATTGATTGACACATTTATCCAAGTGAATCTAAGTGGGATCGATGCAGTGGAATAAAAAAAAATGTTCAAAAATAATAATCAATAGAGTTCTTCTTCTTGATGACTTATTTTTTTACATTTTTGTCGAAAAAGTGTTGTTCGTCCTTGAATTCCACCAGTTGATCCAAAATGTTTCATAAAATGGCTAACACTCTATTACACTCTCTATATTCATATTCATACTTAACTGAAATTGGGACAAAAAAATCAGGTATACTTTTCAAAGTGCTTATAAAACAAAAAGCTGATAAGTTGTCTCTGTCACAGTTAAAACGTAATGTCAGAAAGAAGAGGAACTGATGTCAAAATAATATTTTCTCTTACAGTTCCTCACGGAATGATGTGAACAACGAAAATCTCGAATGGTGTAGTTTTGATTGCAAAGCTAGTTATGTTGTAATATTAATGATCAAATGTTTGTACATCGTGTCCAATAAGTTTTTATACAAAATACAAATTTAGAAAATATAATTTTATTCCACACCAGTGGTTCTTATTTTCAAAATCAATACATGTATTGAAGGGCCACCTAATACTGATTAAATAATGCATACGGTTTAGAATGACATTATTTTCTGATTGTTTTTATAAGCCTAGCAGTGCACTTCCGTTTTCTGAAATCCATTTGCTCCGGCACGCAAGAAAAATGTTCGAAAAATTTATCATTCTACGGTAGCTAAATAGAGTCTATAAGGTTAAATTTTGAGTTTTTATCCCAAGGATTGTACCAAATGGATATACTAAAGATAAAACAATACAATTTTGGTGATGATATGGTAAAAAATTTGCTAGTAAGCTTCACTTGAATTGATTTCCTTGAAAATGATCGTTATATTGAAGATAAACATCATAAAACGAAAATTTTGGATAAAATTGGACAAAAGGGATAGAAGTACGTTTTATAAGTGAGAATGTCTTGAATCAACGTGATAAGATACAGCTATGCTTCTTTATCACAAAAAATCCCATTCAAACAGGTAAATTAGCATTAGCATTAGCATTAGCATTTAGCAAGTCGCACAAATTCGTAGGTGGTACAGCCCTGGATCGCTGTTATGAGGGTTGCATCTTTCCTGTCCGTTATCAAAGCACAAAGATTTGGGACTAATCTGTGACTCTTAGACAAGATTGACGCAATCCTCCAACGGTCGAGTGCTGTCCTGGCCACGTCCTTGCGACAGCTGAGGGATGGGGAAGGAAGATTAGTTGGACACCTATGAAAGTACATAGAGACCTCTACATTCTTTCAGGCCTAGGCGTCACGGGAATTTGGATGTTAGTGAAAGGGTAAAGTTCAAAGGAAACGTTTGGTCAACGTTCAGGTGCACGCAATGTTTTTGGTTGATGCCTGGTTCCTTTCCTAATTCCTTGTTGGGTGTTCGATTCCAAATCTGAAATAACAAGTAAAATTATAGATTTTTAAATGGTGATAGGCTCACAACAGTAACATAATTACAAATTACCTGAATCCTCCTGAAAGAGATGGTTTATTAACAATGAAAAACATAACATGTAAAAGAAAAAAAAAGTAGAGCAAATTGTGATCTTGGATTTTTTCTGCATTTAAATTAACAAAGCTAAGAAAATACAAGATCAAAATTTGTTATGGTAGATCTTACGCCGTAACGCACCATTATAAGGTGATCTACCCACGTTACGGGACCCCCATTAGGCATAAAGTATGTTAGTCATAAATACATTAGGCATAACGTCTGAGGTATAAAGAACATTTGGTATGAGCTTTTAAAATATTTTTCAAATTATGCTAATCGTCCATTATGCCTATCGTTTTGAAGCCTATCTATCGAACTTTTGCCTAACGTCCATTATGTATATCGTATTTATGCCTAACGTTATCACGAAAGTATAACGAAGCACTGCAAAAGCTTATTATAAACATAACATTTTCCAGCAACAGCGTAATGAACTAGGACATCACATGGATATATTCAACAAAAAACATAAATTTTGCACTGTTACCCTAGTGGATAACAATTTGCGAGTCCAGGATGACGAGGTTTTATAATTGTTATAGATTCATCAGTCAATCCTGTTATCGTATTTTCTCTAACAGGTTGCACATTTGTTCGCAACGTTAGTTCTTTTCAGTTCAGCTTCAGTTTTGTCTACGAATTTCTAATCCTAAGGGCAGATCGGTTCTAATTTTAAAATGTATAAGAAATCTACATTTTGATGTCCGTGATAGGGAACGGTTAGCATGCCTAAAGCAGATCGTTGCCCGAAATAACCTGAGATTTGTCAATTGTACAAATGGTCTTATAGCGTACAGAGACATATTTACAACACAAAAATAAAACTTGTTGCGCACCCGCTCCAGGGGTGTTACAGGGGCCTCAGGGGGGTTTCAGGGGCGTTCCAGGTTTCAAAAGGTTTTGGGGGTCTTCTAAGAATCTTCAAGGACATTCAAGGATGTTCCTAGATATCAGGGACGTTCCAGAGGGTTTCATGGGGTTTGAAATGCATTCAAGGGGACATATCCATCATATCATCTGAAACCCTGAACTGCCTTTAATCACCCTAAACTTTCTTGAAAGCTCCCAAATCTTTCGGACAAGCCTTGATACGCATTGAAACACCTGTGAAACATCATGGTAACGGTGGGTAATGACTGAAACCGGTTGTTGTCCGATCTCATCCGGGTCGTCGCTGGAGTGAGGCAAGGATGTATACTATCACCGCTACTGTTCCTCATCGTAATCGACGAGATCCTGGTAGGTGCGATTGATCGTGAACCAAATCGTGGATTGCTGTGGCAACCCATTATCATGGAGCACCTAAATGACTTCGAATTGGCTGATGACGTTGCTCTCCTAGCTCAACGGCGCTCTGATATGCAGAACAAGTTCGATGATCTTGCCATTCGCTCCTCTGCGGCAGGTCTTACCATCAACGTCAACAAGATCAAATCGTTGGATTAAACACGGTCAACCCTTCCAGCTTTACGGTAGCTGGGCAGTGGAGAATGTTGAAAGCTTCCAAGGCTTCCAAAGTAGCCAAATGACGGCACCAAGATCGACATAGGTGCACAGATAAAGGACGACAGGGCTGCTGTTGGCGCGTCAGACGAATAGGCCCTTTGAAGCAGTCGTTTGAAGTCTACCACCATTACGACAACTATCCCGTCATCACATAGCTTGTCAAACGAAAATGTTTATTCTGTTATTAATTGCAAAACGTGGACAACCAATGTGAAAACTTATTGTAATTTCTTAAGTTATAATTGAATTCGTTGTAATATTGACGCTAGAGTTATTCGAAGGCCCCATTCAAACAGGTAAATGGACATTTTTGTTTGATTTACGTTTTATTTTGTACAAAATAAAATGGCTTCGTACTCCACCAATACAGAGTCTCATATTTTTATCTCTTTTGGTCATAGTTACTATTAGCAATGGTGAGGACAGGAACCTAGTTTGTTTCAACTTTAAACCGTTACTCGTTAAAATGTGACGAAATTCCAAAGAAATGGCATGCGTGCCAGCTGAAATGGACTTATGACAAATAAGCGATCAGCAGAGAAGGATGAAGGGCAGTTATTTCAAAAACATATGCTGCATTTGGTCAGTGTTAGTTTGCCTTTCAATTAATATATTTACTTTGATAATCCTAATTACAGATGTGAAATGAATTCAAATTGATTTTATATGAGAACTTATTGGACACGCCCGAGCAGAAGAGAATAACAACAGCATAACAAAATGCGTTATTTTGGCAAAATAACTGCATAATGGAATTAGTAATTTTCATGTTATTAACATAACATATTGTGTTATAAACTTGTCTGTCATAAGCGGCAAAATAACAAGTCACATAACAAAAAATTGTTCCAGGGAAATCAATTTAATAACATGTTTTGTTAGTGTCAATAACAACTCAATAACAGTGAATTTGGGAAATATTTCAATAACAAATTTTGATATAAAAGAGTTATTGATAACATTCCGAAAGCAAAATTAGTTATGATATCAAACGATCGCATATGCTGTTGAATAGGATGCTGAAGTGGAGGCGATATGCGTACACTTTACCCGTGGTTAAATGGAAGCATGTACGCATATGGCCTCCACTTTAGCATCCTATTCTACATCATATATGACTTCGTGATGGCTGAGAATTCTATGCATATTTAGACCAACATGTGAGAATGGCGGAACAATCATTGCGAACTTCAGTTTCTCTCTTCTCTAATAGGCGTATTTTCAACAAATCATGTAATCTTTTACCACAAATAGGTAGATAAGACTTCCTCCACTAGAACGATAGGGGAAACATGTGAAAATTCAAAATATTTCTGAAAAATCCCATTCAAAACCACCTACAATTTTGGATGAAGCTGTCTGTATTAGCTTCATTCAAACAAGTTTACTCAATAAGTTTGACATTTTTATCATTGAAATTCACATGTCAAAGGCGGAATCTGGAACGTCCCTTTCAAAAGTCTAACAACCTTCAATATCGTCTGCTATGTTCTCGTTTTGATGTATGTAGGGTGCTGCACCACTTGGGCAGTGGCTGGTTGTTTGGGTACTTTTCAGCTACAACTCAGTCAATTTCAGAAATTTAGCAAAACCTCGCGCCGCCCAGCAGGGACTTTGTTTTGTACACATTACAGCACCTCCATGTCACGTAATATACCACACCTCTTATCAAATGTGATACCGTAAGCGTACCATACTTTGCGCACCTAGGGCCTAACTTTGCGCACTTTTCAAAAAACCGTTAAACATTTTTTTTGGTGCATTATGCAATCTTTTTCCCACGGAATACTTGCTAGTGATATGGGGCATGCACTTTATCTCAGTTTGGATGTAATGATAAATGGAAGAGGAAGACAAATTGATGAGTGAATATACAGTTGCTTTTCCTCACTCACGAAATGCTGTAAATAACGTTGTAGAATGACGTACACAGATCGAAAAAAGAGTGTAAAATTCTGTGACATATGATGCACATAATTGGAGTGTGGGATATCACAGAAGTTTACATGACATATCATGTAAATTTCATGAAATATCATGTAAACTTCCATTATATGTCATGTAATTCAGCATGACTCTGAGAGTTTACATGACATATAACACAAATTTATATGATATATCATGTAAACCATCATAACACTAAGTTTACATGACTAAAATGAAGTTTACATGACGTGTAAATCTCATTATTTTTATCTGTGTAGGTTTTATTTCAAAACTTGTTTTAGTTTTGATAGCAATATCATAAAGTATTTGGACACTCTCATTAATACAATAATAACCAAACTTGTTCCACCACAGAATGTAATATTCAAATGTTATTTAAGGGCTGTATACCAATTGCTTGGTCATAACAAAATAAGATTGTCCAGCAAAACATGTTATGGAAACGTAATGCCTTGATAATTCAATAATAACAAAACAAGATATAAAAACTGGTTTTGTGATTTCGTAGTTATTAATTTGATATTCCCCTCTGCTCGGGCGGTGTACAGTCTCAATGACACAATAATAACTGAACTTGTGCTACAACAAAACATGTTATTGAAATGTAATTTAAAGAAAATATACCAAGAGCACGATCATAACAAAATAAGAGTGCCCAACAGAACATGTTATGGAACGGTGATGACTTAATAGGTTAATAATAACAAATTGAGATATAAAAACAGGTTTTGTGATTCCGTTGTTATTATTTTGATATTTTCCTCTGCTCGGGAAACGGTACTTTTTCATCACCTCGAACCTCTGAGGTAACAAACAAAGAAAACTGTACAGAAATCGATGCTCCATTGCCTCTCAATGACAATGGAATACTACGGCTTGCACTAAATACTAAGGATACGGGTATTGCCATAAATGATCTAAATGGTCCGAAGAGAAAAACAATAATGACTGCTGATAAGAGTCAATTGCAATCCTTATACGAAGCGTTATACAGTGAAATTTTTATTTGACCAAAAATGTATTTTCGCCATAATCTTTATTATCTTAATCTGCAATCCGCATCGGCCAATCAACTCCTTTTTTTACTTTTTCACATGCCACCGCAACTGCTTCCGCAGCAAATCAAACACCTCCTTCCTCTTGAGCGCATTGTTGGCTTGCCTTAGTGCCAGCTTCCTATTTCTACGTGCCTCCAGTTCCGAAGTCCTTAGAATGTCAAGCGGCAGTTGATCCAAGTCCGCCAATAAATCCTGGAAATGTAACCGTGAAATCACATTAAATTACTGTTGGGAAAGTAGGGTTTACAACACCTACCACAATAAATTGATGAATAATTGCCAACTTCTCCATGTTGCTGATTTGTACGATTTCCTTGCCGAGGCTTTTCGATTTCCGGATGAAGTCGTACAGTTGATTCAGGATGGAACTGGTAACGCGCATTGCTTTGCTGGATAGAAAAGAGTTCATATTTGAAAGGTGGTTGTGGAAACAGTCTCTGAAGAAAAAAAAACTCACTTGCTAACACACTTCCGCAGCGGCTCCCCCAGCAACTGCTGCACCTGCAACTTCATGGCTTCGTTCTTGCGCTGTATCATCAGCACCTTGTTGTTGTACGCCTCCAGCATGTCGTTATGGTTACTGAAATACCGTGGAAACTCCTGCAGCACCCCTTTGTAGTGGTAATCGATTCGGCTGAACACCATCAGCTTGTCGTTGTACTTCTGGATCAGCTCGATGGTGCGATGATTGATTTGGCCCAGGCCCAGCTGGAAGAGGGCCGGGTCCGGGGTGCAGCTCGGATGTTTGTCCAGCGCGGGAAAAATGCGTTCCTTGTAGAAGGCGGCAATTTCCGTACCGATGTTGAGGCCATCCGTTCGAATGAAGAGGGACTTGCAGTTGCGAACGGCATCGGAGACCTGTGTGTGTTTCAGATGAAAAAGGTTACATTCGATCATTAAGTGTCATGATTTATTAGCGTAGGAAAAATCTCTGGAGGACTTCTTGTAGGAATTCCTGACGAAATCCCCGAAGAAACTGATGGAGGGATTCCTGAAGGAATCCCTGGACAATTTTTAGGCAACTTCTTTGAGACATTTCTACTCAAACTCGGAAGGAGACCTCTAGGTGGAGTTCTTGAAGAAATCCTAGGTTAAGCCCTAAAACAATCGTTGGAGGGAACCGTTGAGGTATTCCCGTGTGAATTTCTGAAGGAGTCCCATGACAAACTTTTGGAAGAATCTCTGAAGGGTTTTTAGAGGAACACTCTCAAAACATATGTGGGAAAAACTCCTGGAGGAATCTCTGTAGGGTTTCTTGAAAAATCAAAGAATAACTTATTGAAGGAATTCATGGAGAAAACAGGTCAGGATATATTCCTGAAAGAATCGTCGGAAGAATTTTAGAAGGGATTCCTCTGCAGAAGCTACAAAAAGGGTTTTATGAAGGAATTCATGAATGGAAATCCGTGGATAAACTCCTTAAATATTTCTGGGTGATATTGGCAAAAGAAGTTCTGGGTGACTTTTTTGAGAATTTTCTGGCTCGTGTTTGCATCCCACAAAAATTATCTCAAAGAATTCTAATACAAATCGCTGGTGGAATACATCCAGAAATCCTTGAAGTAATTCAGAAAAACATTCAAATAGTACTGGAGAAACTTTTGGATGCATCCATTCCCTGGATAAGATAACGTCAGGATTTCTGATGGAGCCTCTGAATAAATTTTTGAAGCGATCCCGAGCGGAATTTCTGAAGGAACCACTAGAGGACTTTCTGTATCTATACCTGGAAGTATTGCCGGAGCAATCACTGAAGAAATTCCTGGAGGAGTTCCTGGATGCACCTCTGGAGGACTTCCTGGAGAAATTTCTGTAGGAAGTCCTGCATGAATGCCTGGAGTTATTCCTGGAGGAATTCCTGGAGGAATTCCTGAAGGGATCCCTGGAGGAATTCCTGAAGAAATCCCTGGAGAAATTCCTGGAAGAACTCCTGAACGAATTACTGAAGAAATTCCTGGAGGAGTCCCTAGAGGAATTCTGAGAAGAATTCCAGCAGAAATTTCGAAAGAAATCGCGTGGGGAATTCCTCGAAGAATTTTTAAAGGAATTTCTTGAGGACTTCCTGGAGGGATTTCTAGAGTAACTCCTGAAGGAATTCTTTGAGAAATCCTTAGAGGATGTAATGGAAGAAGCCCTGAAGCCATTCGTGGAGGAATCTCTGAAGGAAATCCTGGAAGAATGCCTGGAGGAACTTCTTGACAAGTTCCTGGCGGAATCCCTGTCAAAATTGCTGATCAAATTCCTGGTACAATTTCTGGAAGAATTCCTGAATAATACCTGGATTTGTTTCAGGAGGAATTCTGGGAGGATTTCCTGGAAGAAGCTCGTGGAGCAGTACTTAGAGTAATATCTGGAGGAATTCCTGGTGGAATTCTTGGAGGAAATCCTGAAGGAATCCCTGAAGAATTCGTGAAGATGTTCCTGGAGCAATACCTGTAGAAACCTGGATGAATCGCTTAAACAATTCTGGAGAAATGCTTGGAGGTAACCCTAGAGGAGTCCCTGGAAGAATCGCAAGCGAAATCCCTAGGGGAGAATTTCTGAAAGAACCCCTGGAAGATTTCTGAAGAAATTCTTGGAGGAATTACTGTAGAAATTTCTGAAGGAATTCCTGGAGAAGTTCCTGGAGGAGTTCCTGGAGGAATTCGTGAAGAAAATTCTGGGGTAATTCCTGGAGGGATTCTTGGAAGAGTCCATGTAAAATTCCTGGATGAAATCCTGAAGAAATATCTAGACAAATTCCTGGAGGATATAATTCCCTGTAGCATTTCCTGGAGGAACCCCTGAAGGAAATCCCGGAGGACTGCCTGGAGGAACTTCTGGACAAATTCCTGGCGGAGTTCCTATCAAAATGGCAGAATAAATTCCTGAAAGAATTCCTGGAAGAATCGCTGCATTAATTTTAGAAGGAATTCTGGAAGGAATTCCTGGAAGTATCCATAGAAGAGTTCTGAAATGAATCCCAGGAGAAATTTCGGATGAAATTGATAAAGAAATTCCTGGAGGAGAACTTGGAGTAATTTCTGGAGGAATTCCTGGTGGAATCCTTGGAGGAAATCCTGAAGAAATCCCTGGAGAATTCGTGGAGATGTTCCTGAAGCAATCCCTAGAGCACCCTCAAGCTAAATCCCTAGAGGGATTCTTGGAGAAGAAATTTTCTCGATAAATACCTTCAGTAATTCCTTGGAAAAATTCCCGGTAAAAATACTGGAAGTATTTCTAAAAGAATCCCTGGAAGATTTCTGGTTAAAATCTTGGAGGACTTACTGTAGAAATTTCTGAAGGAATTCCCGGACTACTTCCTGGAATAGTCCATGTAAAAATGCCTAGACAAATTCCCGGAGGAATCCCTGAAGAAATTCCTAGAGGAATCCCTGAAGAAATTCTTCAAGGAATCTCTAGAGGAATTTTTGGAGAATTCCTAGAGGAATACCTGGACAAATTCTAGGAGGACTTCCTGGGGAAATTGCTGGATGAATCCTTGGAGGATTTTCTGGAGGATTTTCTGTAGATATTCTGAAGTATTCTTAGGAGAATTTCTTGGCTTTTCAGTCCGATTGTGAGATCAAAAGCACCTTATGTTCTCTTACTCCGACGTTTCGATCCGTATCGGATCTTTTTCAAGGAATCGAGTTTTTGGTCGTTTTTTCGTCATGTAGATTTTTCAATCTTTCAACCGTTATTCGATATTCTAGTTTCCCGTCTGTTTTCATCCGGAAAACCGTAACTTAAATCACTAGGGATCAGGATTCGGACCTCTTTCGCTACTGTATGTCTACGTTTTCGTAGCCAAGAAATTCTCCTAAGAATACACCAAGAACAGTCGTAATCCATCAACGGATATTCTGAAGGAATTCCTGGATAAATTTATGAAGGAATTCCTCGAATAATTCCTGAAGGGATTCCTGAAAGAATTCCTGTAGGAGCCTTTGAGAAATTCCTGGGTAAAAACTTGGTGGATTGCCTGGAACAATGCATAGAGAAATATCTAGAAGAATCCCTAGATCAATCCTAGGAGGGATTCTTGGAGAAGAAATTGTCCCGATTAATACCTTCAGGAATCCCTGGAAAAATCCGGGTAAAATTACTGGAAGTATTCCTGAAAGAATCCCTGGAAGATTTCTGGAGAAATTATTGGAGAAATTACTGTAGAAATTTCAGAAGGAATTCCTGGAGGAGCTCCTGAAGGAATTCTTTAAGAAATTTCTGAGGCAAATCCCTGAAGAAATTCCTGGAAGAGTCCATGTAAATTTTCCTGGATGATATCGTAGAGAAATGCTTAGACAAATTCTTAGAGGAATCCCTGAAGAAATTCCTTAAGAAATCTCTGGAAGATTTTTTGGAGAATTCCTAGAGGAATACCTAGTTAAATTCCAGGAGGACTTCCTGGGAAAATTGCTGAAGGAATCTCAGGAGGATTTCCTGGAAAAATTCCTGAAGAATTTACTGTTGACATTCTGAAGAAATTCCTGGATAAATTTATGAAGGAATTCCTCGGATAATTCCTGAAAAAAATCTTGAATGCATTCCTATAGAAATTCAAGGAGGAATCCCTGAAAGAATTCCTGAAGAAATATTTGGAGGAATTCTTGGAGAAATCCCCGGAGGAATTTCTGGAGGAATTCCTTGAAGAATGCCTATCTCAAGAGGAATTTTCTTAAGAATCTCTGTGAAAATTTCTTGAAAAAGCCTCAAGGAATCCCTACAGGAATTCCCAGAAAAATTAGCCCAGGGTTATGTCCCGAAGGAATCTCTGAAGGATTCCCTTGATGAATTCCTGAAAGAATCCCTTTGAAGAATTTGTGAAGGAACCGCAGGAGGAAGTACTGGAGAAATCTTAGAAAAAAATCTTGGGAAAATCCTGAAAGAATCTTTACACGAGTTCATAGAGGAACACCCGGAGGAATCCTTGTAGCAGTTTCTGAAGGAATCTCTGGAGAATCCTCAGGAGGAATCCCTGGAAGATTTCTGGAGAAATTCTTGGATGAATTACTGTAGAAATTTCTAAATGAATTCCTGGAGGACTTCCTGAAAGAGTCCATGTAAAAATTCCTGGATGAAATCCTGAAGAAATGCCTAGACAAATTCCTGTAGGAACCCCTGAAGAAATTCCTCAAGAAATCTCTAGAGGAATTTTCGGAGAATTCCTAGAGGAATACCTGGATAAATTCTAGGAGGACTTCTTGGGAAAATTGCTGAAGGAATCCTTGGAGGAATTCCTGGAGAATTTGCTGTAGATATTCTGAAGGAATTCCTAGATAAATTTATGAAGGAATCCCTCGGATAATTCCTGAAGGGATTCTTGAAAGAATTCCTGTAGGAGTCTCTGAGAAATCCCTGGGTAAAAACTTGGTGGATTGCCTGGAACAATGCATAGAGAAATATCTATAAGAATCCCTGAAGAATCTCTGGAAGATTTCTGGAGAAATTATTGGAGAAATTACTGTAGAAATTTCTGAAGGAATTCCTGGAGGGGCTCCTGCAGGAATTTTTGAAGGAATTTCTGGGGTAATTCCTGGACAAATTCCTGGAAGAGTCCATGTAAAAGTTCCTGAAAGAAATCCTAGAGAAATTCTTAGACAACTTCTTAGAGGAAATCCTGAAGAAATTCCTTAAGGAATCTCTGGAGGAATTTTTGAAGAATTCCTAGAGGAATACCTGGTTCAATTCCAGGAGGACTTCCTGAGAAAATTTCTGAAGGAATCTCAGGAGGATTTCCTGGAGAAATTCCTGGAGAATTTGCTGTAGACATTCTGAAGGAATTCCTGGGTAAATTAATGAAAGAATTCCTGGGATAATTAATGAAAAAAATCTTGAAGGAATTCCTGAAGAAGTCGCTGAGAAATCCCTGGGTAAAAACTTGGTGGATCGCCTGGGGGAATGCCTGGAACAATGCATTGAGAAACATCTGGAGGAATCCCTATAGAAATGCCTGGAGGAATTCTTGGAGAAATCTGGAGGAATTTTTAGAGGTATTTCAGGAGGAATTCCTTGAAGAATACCTGTAGGAATTCCTGGAGGAATCTCCATTGGAATATCCAATCTCTAGGGGAATTTCTATACGATTCTCTGTGGAAATTTCTTGAAAAATCCTCAAGGAATCCCTACAGGAATTCCCAGAAAAAAAATCCTTGGAATAACTCTCGAAGGAATCTCTGAAGGATTCCCTTGATGAATTCCTGGATGAATCCCTAGGAAGAATTTGTGAGGAAATCACAGGAGGAAGTAGTGGAGAAATCTCAGAAAAATATCTTGGGAAAACCCTGAAAGAACCTTCACACGTATTCATGGAGGAACAACCCGAAGGAGTTCCTGAAGGAATCTCTGGAGAATCCTCAGGAGGAATCCGTGAAGAAATCCCAAGACGAATTCCTAAGGTAATTCTTGAACAATTCCTGGAGGAAGTCTTAGATTAATTCTTGGGGGAGTTTTTGAAGAAAAAAATTACAGGAGTAATTCCTGAAGAAATTCAAAGAAGAGTTCCTGAAGGAATTTTTGGAGGAATTTTTAATATAACTTCTGGAGTTGTTCCTGAAAGTATTGCAAAAGGAATTCTTGGGGGTATACCTGGGGGGAAACCCCTATGAAGAATCCCAGAACTAGGAAATCCAAGGAGAGCTATTTTAAATATAAAACGAATTGTCATAAAGAATTTAAGACGTACAAAAAGGTTTCAGTGCACATTATTGATATATGGAACTTACAGACAGCAGTGCGCCATTAGGGGACCGATGTAAGTTGTCGTTCTTGAGTCTCCACTGGGAATCCATCAGAAGATGATAGTAGTTCTAGAATATAAACCAAAATGATTTAATATGAAGGAATTGAATTAGATAATTACCCTTATCTGCATGATTTTGGTCCAGCGTTCCTCCATAAGCAAGATCTTCTCCGTGATCGCCTCGATCTTGTTCTGTCTATCCTGCAGCACGTTCCTCAACCGCTTCGATTCCTGTTGAGCTTCCTTCTCTCGATCGGACATTTCCAGCACCTTATCGTACGCATTGTCTTTCCACACCTTGAACAACGGCTTGGTTTGCTTGCAGAAATCCTTGATCCACTTTGCAAACCGCTTTTCTAGCAACTGTTTCTCACGAATCTTCAGCAAATTCTCCGCTATGTAGTACTGCAGAAACGTTTTACGACGTTGTTCGCGAATGTTGAGAATGTCAGTTTTCGGGCAAAACTTTCGCATCCTCGGACGGTATCGCAGCTCATGGATGTAGTAATTGTCCCATTCAGTGGCCAGTCGGTTGAAAAACTTGGTCTTGAAGCCAAGTTGTTCTTCGTCAAAGTCCGGTGCGTTGACCTGCAAACGTTTGCGAAGATCTACCTGTCCTCGCATAAGGCTGGTGTAGTACTTGGATCCTTTCTTATCTAGGATAGAATATTACAGTTTTTAGAAACCATCATAATTTATACAAATTACAAACTTACACATTTTCAAATCCTTCACTTTGTCATGAAACTCAGGATCGATGTAGAACGACCCCATCAAACCATCGCTCTTGGACAAACTTTTGAAGCGATTCGAAGGAAACCGAAGCATTGCCATCTCCTGAGCGTCCTTCACCTCTTCCGGTGACTTCAACTTCTGCAACCTCGACTTCGACCTTGAAGTATCCGAAAGTTTGTCATCCAAATCGATGTTCTTGAAGTCCTGGAACGATGTCATCCTCTGTTCCAAACATTCGTCGTACAGTCGACGATACTCCCGTGACTTCTGCTCAATAAACTCGAAATAGCGCTTCCGCTGGTCTGACAACTGTGGTTTCACCTCCTGCTTCGACTGCTTAGAAGCAGCTTTCTTCTTCACCCCAGCCGAATCAACAGAATCAGAATCCGATCCGGGTCTGTGCAAACCGCTTCGCTTCCTGTATTTCATGTTCTCCTCCGAGCGGTCGTACAACAGCATAGTGATTCTTTTCAAGCGATCCTTTTTCAACCAACGACTGCGCAATCGATCCTTCCGTCGCTTCTTCTGCGTTCGAACCATCGGAATCCGAAAATATGGCGTCCGCAAAAACGACAAGATTTTCACCTCCTCCATCTTGTCCTCATCATCCGATGACTCGTCGCTACTCCTCGGGCACAAAGGGATCCTCATATGGGCCAATCTCGTATTGATCACATTCCGTTCGCCTTCCTTCATTGAATCCATCTCACGGTACGATCGAACCAATAAACTCAACGGAATCCCAAATTTCGTCTCGCTTTCCAACAGTGGATCCAATCGGGGAAGTTTCGTAAATGGACCATACATGTACCCATCCAGGTGAGGAATCTTGGTTGCTTTCTTGAGCTTCGTCACTCGCCGCCCATCGGCCGTTATGTAGTCGCAGGGCTTCGTGTCCACCGACGATCCCATCTCTGACTCCAGGTTTTCCTTCTCGCGTTTCATCATATCGATGTTGCTCTTATTCTTGAAGTTGTACCTCTCCCGCAGTGCCCAATCCCGAAACGACGTCCCATAGGCAGCTCGTGGACCCTGATCATCTAACAACATCTTGTCCAGCTTATGTATCATCTCCTTATAGTCGTCGTTGGAGATATTTTTCCTAGCGCTGGCCTGGAACTGTACATCGGACTGTTCCGAAGGCGTTGATTTATCCACATTCCCTGCCAGCTGCAGTTCATCCGTGATCTTGTTTATATACTCACCGATGTGATCATCTCTCGGACCCTTCTTCTTCGAGTGCCGACACAGACTCACTTTCCTCAGATCCTCCGTCAGCGTTTCCAGCATTCGGTTGGATGTTCTCATTCGCATCAACTTCTGCACCGTTGAGAACCGCTGCGGGTGCACTTTGGATCGGTAGTGGGCCTTGTTGCTACCCAATCCGCCCAAGAAGTTGACCTCATTGGGCGGACGATTGAACGGAATTTCGTAGTTGCGGTTGAAGTACGGCTGATTTGAACACAGATCCTCCCGATCCCAGACGAAGTTTTTGGTTCCCTGTCGGCGATAACAAGTTCATTTACACAATTCCAGATTTTTCGGTTAAAAACCTACCTGAAGAACCGACTTTCTACTGGAAGAAGTAAATTTCGACGTAGGTTGCATGGAAGTGCCATTGTTGCGTCTGTTCATTTCGAACTGGTGGATGACTCTGGCCAATTGAGGTGGAACTGCTTGGGTCGATATCGAAGCGGGGACGGTTACCATTGTTTCGGTTGTCAGGAGATTGTTGCCACCGTTATTGCTGTGCAACGGAAGTGCACATGCGTTATAACGTTCAATTGTAATAGGGGTTTGAGGAACGTTTAACTGCAGTGGCGCGAGGAGTGGATAGGACAGGTAGGACATGTCTTACCCACAAAAATGCTAGGTAGGACAGTCCACGTATTGCCCCACCCATGATTTAAAAAAAAACAGAGAAAAATATGAATATTCCTCTGAACAATATTCTCCCCTAGAAACATTGGTAAGGACTGTTCAATTTATAAAACGGACAACTTGCTTGTGTGATATCTTTTTATTTTTCAATAAAATCATTATCAGTTTTTTGCATAACTTTCTGTAGCTATTCTTAAATGTGGGAAAAATATAACATTAAGCAAAATGCTATTTATTGTGTAACTGAAGTGGTTTTCGTAAAACATCAATAAAAACCAATTTCTCAAAATTCGACATAACTTTTCACATACTTAACATGCATATTTTCATGAAGTTTTTAATGTATTGGAATCTTATACTATTCTACTAAAGGTAAAGCTCAATAGTTGGTCAGTTATAATGCACCAAGCATTCTCCGGCTTGATATAGTGAGTTGCTTTGTTTTCAGAGAAATTATTAAAAAATGTTCATTTAAGTCCTGTGTTGCAATATCATCACGGATTCGGCTAAAAATTTGTTCAGAGTAGTAGAATATTGCTCTCTGAATGATACAGAAGGAAAATTAACTTTTAATTGCATCTTTCATCAAAAATTTAATCCGTAAAGATGGTCATATTAAAAAAATTCATACTTTTTGCTCCATTGATACAGATTTTCGACTCTAGCGAATCTTGTTATTATTTATTTTCTACAAAGTTGGTCCTATGTTATCATACACCTTCTTTAATAATAATCGGATGCAAAGTTTTTATTTCCAACATCATTGTTATGCAAAATTTGCATTAGGTTGCATGGTTATTTTGAAGAACTTTCAGAGAACGAAACTCATTTGATTACTGTGTCTGTAATAGCGCACAGTAACCAAACCAGCAATGCTATTAAGAAGCAGTTTTCTGCATTTAAAACCACATTATTCCCACTTTCGACTGGGTGCATAAAAAAATTGAAAATTTATTATGTTCATGCCCTTTTTGCTTTACAACTGAATGTTGTTCAAAAAATCGAATCTCACTTGAGACTTTAATATCTCAACACTTAATTTTCTAATTGAGTTTAAATTTTGCCAGAATGTTTGTTACTCATGCTGCTGCAGCATGGCACATACTTTTCTGGTATTAAAAACGATATAACATATGAGAACAGTAATTTTATATATATTTTAAATTTTCAGCAATCGAAAAATTCACCTCATTTAACACCTGGCCAATTTTCTATAAAATAAAACTATTTTTATTCGATTCAAAAATGATTACTATAATGAAAGATGACGTACTGAACAACGAAGCAAGGGTGGTTAAATTTGAACTACACGTCTTCTTTTTATAGCCTTGTAAAGTTGTCCGTTTTATAAATTGAACAGTCCTTATTGAGCCACAGAGAAACAGACGTCACACTCTCATTGCTTCCCATCGATCGGTTAACGGTTTATTTAAATATTCAGTAGTAGGTCGAACGACCACTCGCGGCACTGGTATCGTTTTTGCTCTTGTTTGACATTTGCTCACTACTGCCATCTAGTGGCGGCCCGGCCAAACACAGTACGTTTAGCATTGGGCGATTACGTTTTTGTGACGATGCTTTTTAATGAAAGTTGTTCTAAGTGTTACGTATATTTCTCTGTGATTGAGCGATCATGCGCCGTTACTTAAGCTTTTCTAGCAATTCCGTTATTGATTCTTTCCTAGATTCACTAATGACTCTTACTCTTCAAAGCATTACTCAATGGATTCAATAAAGAACAGTAGGTGTAGGTATTACATTAGGTATTTTTTTAACTCTCTTCCGCAAATCCGTATCTTTTGAAATAATATTTCCTTCCTGAATTGCTCCACAAATTTTTAATACTATCAAAAAGCCAAGAAGTTAATTCAGTTTGGCTTCCATAAGAAATGTCGGGATGGTAACATAAGGCTGAATTTCAAAAGGCTGAATGCACATAAGGCTGAATACAAAAGGCTGAAACTATGGATATGTATCAAAAGGCTGAAATTACAAAAGGCTGAAAACATGGCAAATTCCAAAACTTGAAATATGCATAATAATGAGCTCTATAGAATCTGAGCTGAGGGTTTAATGATTTAAAAGATGGTATTACACAAGGTATTATATTTTCCGGAATATTATTCCCCGGAGTGGCATTTGCCGAAATGTCGTTCCCGTTGGTGCTGTGTCATTATGCCGAAGGATATCAGGCCTCAAATGCCACAAAGGCGAATGGGTTATAATGATTTTAATGCTAAGGAGGTTTACTAGGCAACCTAGTTGAATGGTTAAATTATGATCTATTCATTTACCTCGAAAGAATAGCCTTTCTAAAAAAGCGGGAAAAATCTCTGATGGAAGAGTAAGTATTGTGGCCGCAAATAGTACAGTATAACGACCAAGCGGAAAGGTTTGATGATAATATCTGCATACTAATAACTCTCCCGAGAGATTTTTCCTTCTATTAAAAATAGGCTGTTCTTTTGAGGTATTTGCATATATTCAGTGTTGGCATTCTTACCAATGGCTAAAATACAGAGAGCTTCTGCGTGCGCATATTCCTTAAAAACGATTCATCGGAGATTTCCCTTTCTTTTGAACATAGCCTGTTCTCACTGTGTTTGAATGTCATAGCTGCATCTTTTTTATCAAAGGTTTTCCTTCTTTTAAAATGTTGAAAGAACCATAATTGAAGTTCAGGTGTTGAAGCCGCTTACTTTTTACCAGATGTTTCTCCTTCTTATAGGCTATTCTTTCAAGCAGTATTGTATTCGAACAGAACGTGAGTCAAAAATGAACTGAACACTTTAATTTTTTTGGTCGACAAAGCATTGAACTCTGTCAGAACTTTTGCTGCTTAAGAGCGCCCGCTCGGTTCCCATTCGACTCTGAGTTCACATGCGCTTATCTTCATCATTAAATCCTATGTGTCTTCTTTCCTAGGACTAGAACCTTGTGCCGCATCTAAATATTTGGACGTTATTATGTTATGTCACAGGGAAATGCATCATTGATCCTTTGGTACAACATTGTGGTCTCGGATATTGAAATACAGCTCCAGGAATTTAGATTTTTCGAAACACACGATGGTCGGACTGGTTCAATGTGTTATAAAGGGTATATGACATTGGGACTGGTTCACTCTTCAATAGAAGGAGATTGGATTAGCCCAAAAGATTGCCAAAAGGGTGAAATGGCGCAAAAATGATCATTTTAGTATCACAGATACCAGGGTAACATCTAGTCAGCGTGCTACGGGTTCAGTCCTTTCCAGTTCATGCCGCGTTCAATTTGCATGTTCAACTATATTTGATCGCAGTGTGCCGAGTATGAACTTCAATGCAAATTTAACGCGTTCAGACTGCAGTGCTGCAATTCGGTTCTGAATTCTTATGCGCACAATATTGGGGGAAATAGTTTCTGTCGATATGTGATGCTAATAAACCTGTTTAGTCCCCCGGAGTTCCTTGAGAAACTTAATCAGGAATGGCCAACTGATGGATCGACGATCAGACTCTATTGGTTTAGGCAATTTTATGATTTTCGATAATTCATGCCAATAACTCCGTTACTGTATTGTATTAAATCATATGATTGGAAATCCGGATTTTCCAAAACCCATGTTGACCGGACTGGTACGCTCAGATATGGTTCCAATAGCAGAAAAATTTCTGAATCTAATGAGCTCTAAATGTTTGAAATCTGTGGAAACATGGTGGAGGTATGACCATTTCAGTTTCGCGGATTTCGCTAGTGTTCAATTTAGAGCTCTCCTGCGTTATAAATTTAGAACTGAACAAAGTTCAAACATTTTTGAGCATCAGTTAAGTACAATAGTTTTTGCCTCAACTACCGCTTATTACCCGAATTACCCGAACAATTGTTTACATCTAAGACTCATTCAACCTAGTTTCCGAGTTGACACACATAATACTTCAAACGAGCGGAAATAAATTGTTGGCGAAATCCTTTGTCAATTTGAGCTAAAATAGTTTAGTATTAGCGGGGTATTGGCCGATATGATACTGAAGAAAGTACAATAACATAGACATTATGACACCGAAATCCATAAGATTATGTTCCACTTGAATGTCTTTTCATCAGTTAGAGTTAGCTCACGTGACCAGATGTCCATTCGCTGAATAGTCAAATCGATTGAATGTCATATACTTCCTCTTCCGTAAAATGGGTTTTGACCAAATGACCGTTTGACCAAATGTATTTTCGAGCAAAGATTCTTTTGTTCCCTATAATCATTTTCAAGTCGAGTCAAATGTCCAATAGACCAATAGATTAGCCATAAATGTCCAAAATGTCATTTCATTCGATTCTCTACAACTTTCAAAACTTATCAACATGTTGATATCTTTCAGCCTTTTGATGCTTTCAGCCTTTTGATCATTCAGCCTTATGTGTTTCAGCCTTTTGATCATTCAGCCTTATGTGATTCAGCCTTTTGTACGTAACCCGAAATGTCTACCCGACTAGATGAACATAGCAAGAATATATCATAATTATATCTTAATGTGATATAACTAACAAATTATGTTATAATTTTGTTATGACATGGAATGTTTATTACTTTTTCAAACTAAATTATAACAAAATATATTATAATCTTTTGTAACTAGTTTTGTTACAAATAAATCAGAACAAACCCTGTTATAACTTTGTTATTTTTGCAACTGAACAAAATAATCATTTGAAAAAATAACATAACTATACCAGAATATGAAATTATTTTAATTTTTAGCTATATTACAAAAAATGAGAAATTTGATTATGTATTCGTTTTTTTCATTGCTTGTAGAGCAAAAGGTCGATGGATGCAGGTAAAATATCAAAAAATGCTTTTAAGGAAACAGCTTTATTCTATGTAATTGAAAAATTTATGAAAAATCATTCAATTGCTGTTGAGGGGCTGCAGATTTGTTTGTTTTTTTTTTTGCGTAGAATTCCGGAAGCGTATCCGGCTACCCTCAAAACTGAAAAGTACTCATATTTTTCAACTTTGAACTGATTTAAGTAAACTTCGACTCGTTTGAATAAGAAATCTTTTTTTTTATTGATTGGTTATACGAATAGAACGAATGGGTTACGCGGTATTCCCAAAAGTCCAAATTTTCTGGAACATGTTTTTAGGCTATTGAGGGGCCCAGATGCAAAGAGGTGTAAGTGACCATTTTGTCAAATTTGAACTGAGCATATCAAAAAATCTTCAGATTTCAAGCTTTCAGGAACATGTTAAAGATTATTTCAATGATGATTAGAAAAAAATACAGTAATCAGAGAAAATTGGGTTCATATTGAAACTCCATACATTTTGAATGGGATGAAAAACTGGTGAAAAACTTCAAAGCCCATTTACTCAAAAGTGGGTTTTTGTAACTTACACCCCTTCGCTTCTAAGCTCCACTATTCTAATATCGTCATTGTTGGAGTTAGCGTATTGAAAATACATGGTCTCTCGTGAAACATGCTACGTAATGATTACTTTGAAGTCAATACTTTGGGCCTAGGCTGGGCAGATATGCTATTGCAGCTGGTCTGTGGAAAACTCCACGCGTATGGCAACCCGGGGTTTCATTAACCCACGATGACCAGATCGGTTCAGTCGGATTTGTTTAAGATGGAAAAAATAAATCTGGATTAAATGAGATCAATATTGTCAAAATCGGAGAAAATTTATCGCAGATATAACCATAACATAGTATACCTTCTTTAGTTCATTGACTGCTGTTTCATATTATGAAGTAAAAAATAAAGGCATTGCAACTTCTAGAAATTTCATCAGACTCTTCCGTATTTTTTTATTTTATTCATTGCTTTATTTTGAGTTTTTGGGTAAATATAGCATCATAGCTATTGATATGTTTATCTAAGTATTTATTTCCTTCTTTCAATATCCCAGACCAGTTACGGTGCCAAAATCCTATCTCTTTTCTATGATTCCCAATTCTTATAGGTTAAGTAAAATTTTAGCTTCAAAAAGTGATACAACTGCACATGAGTTTTTTTTTAATCTCAAAATTGAGTAAACTTACACACTTAATTTTGAATACCGTGTTCGGTAAATTTTTGACGAAAATAGAACAGCTGAATACATCAATAACGGATTGTTTACCTTTTGCGCCCGTTTTTGACAGTTTGTGTACTGAGTAGTGTGGGACACCAAAATACATTTTACTCCTGTACACTTTCTGAGTTCCATTTTGGCCCCATATCAACTGTGCAAAATTTCAGTTCGATCGGAGAAACTATATTTTAGCGCAGGCCGTTTTAAATTTTCATACGATTTACTATGGGGAAAATCACTTTTTTAAAGAAAAATCACCACAGGTTGCCCCTTAACTCCTAAAAATATATCGATGAATGATTTCTGTTGGAAATTTTACGAGGAACAAACCCTCTGAAGACCGTAAAGCGATCGAAGGCATATAGAAAAAGTTATTGACTGAAAACCGAATGACATGCCCACGCTGTTTAACACGTAAGGAAAAACAATAAATAATAAAATCTCGTGATTTTATCGATCGGGTAAGGCTTAATAACTTTTTCCACGAATGTCGCATCGCTTTGCGGTCTTCGGTGGTCTGATTCCTCGTGAAGTTATCTACAGAAATCATTCAACGACTTATTTTTAGGGATCAATGGTTGACCTCAAGCGATTTTTCTTTGAAGAGGTAAATCTTCCCTATAGTAAATCGTATGAAAAACTAAGAATGGCGGGCGCTAAAATATAGTTTCTTCGATCGATCTGAAATTTTGCACAGTTGATATGGGACCAAAAAGGAACTCAAAAAGTATACAGGAGTTGGAGTTTTTCCATTTTTTATATTTTCCTATATAAAACGTGTACCAGGCTAATACCCACGCGTTTACAGCCGAATTGATTTGATCCCTACAGTGAATACCCAAGTAACACTTGCAACTAAAATAAAAATGAATATCGTTGTAAAAAAGTTGCAATTCAGTATGACCGTAACTAAGAGTTTGAATTTAGTCGTAATGTAGTTGCGAATGTTTTGCATATTGATTCCGAAAATCGAAACATGTGAAACATGTTTAGTACTTATTAAAAACTTAAAAAAAGTGAACTTTGTTATAACATGTTTATAACCACGTTCAAAACCAAAACAAGTGCCCTTTACAACGTAAGAAGAAATTGAGTACACTCTGTTTCTGCAAAAGATCACTTTCATAGTCATTTTAAACTAATTATATCAAGCATCGATAATAAATTTGGGCTCTCCAGTGTTTTTTTTTAAATAATATTATGTCTAACAAACCGCACCAGATTATACGATAGCCACAAATAAAAAAAATCACCGCCGCAGGTAATCTCAGCACTCTATTTACCTACCCTGTACGTACACCCCCAATATGGAATTGCAGTGAGTTGGTTCCAGCGGAGGATTACATCCAGTCAAAGCGTTGGTTCACAAGAAAACCCCATTTGGATCGTTCGAAGGTTTCGGTGGTGCGATTTCGTTGGTGGGCTGCTGGAAGGATAATATTTTATTCTGTGCTGCTGCAGCTGGGGTGCAATCCAAAACTCCTGCATCACATAGACGGCACTCCGTGTTTTCCAATTAACTTACCGATCGGAACTGCCTTCATTATTATCGTCTGACTTAGCTGGTCACTGGGTAGCCAAGCGTTTGCCTGGATGGGTGTTCCCTAAGGCAGTGGCCACGATTGAGCACTAAAAATCCCGCAAAACGAGCTACGACACTAACCGGTAAACAAAAACACGGATTGTTTTTAAAGAGTTGCACATGAAACTAGTTTAAAACTAAACGTGCAGGTTTGACATTTTCCTGTACACAGTGGGCAAAATCGTATAGAAAATTGGATAAATTGTCATCAAAATTAATATTTTAACTTAATTTTTTTTACAAAAATGAAACTCATAACCTTGAATGACTTTTTTTAGATTCTTTAAAGATGATGACAATTTATTACATATGGAAATTTTTAATATTTTCCTAGGCCTCCCAAAAACTCCTCCTCCCTTATAAGCCGTACGTAATTACACAATTAATGGACGGCTGCATTTAGTTGGCACTAAATAAATATTGCAGTATTCAAATAAGAACTCGGCAAAAATGTACTCGCATCGAAACCGCATCACCAGCTTTCGGAAGCAATATGCCGCATTTATATAAGTTTCCAAATCATAATATCGTATTACCATTCGGTTTCATGGCATTATATTGATTTAAATACATTGGAGCAAAAGTCAAACTACACACTCAAAACAGATTTGCGGGCTCGGCAAAAACGCGCACAGCCGTCTGCTCAGTAAAACTATCAGCTGATATCCCAGCAAAAAGTGACATTTGTTAGCTGACTCTCAGCAAAACGATTGCCGAAGCTCAGCAATGAACTGTCAAAATTGCTGAGATCTCAGCAAAATTGTTGTTTGCTGATTACTCGGCTGTGCAAATCTCGGCAAAAGAATGGAAAAATGCTGATATCCCGGCAATCTGAATTAAGTGTGTAGACAATTACAAGAACTTGAAACTCGTTGAAAGGGGGCAAGCTATTTTCTTCAAGCCCCTTGAATTTCGCAGTAATGTTTACGAAATAATCTTATCAGCAAGCCTCGTTGGATAAATGTACGACTCGTGCTGAAAAATCAACTTTTTGCTACTGTCAATATAATATTTTTTGTCCACTTTGCCCGCTGTGCAGCAGACGGCATGCACTTTAAAGTAATATGGCGCAAATCTAAATCATAAAATTGACCAATTTTCTGCCGCAATATGACAACATTTGAAGAGCGCGTCAAAAATACAGCGATAGAATTTGCGATAGATTTGAAGTCGCATAGAATTTCATGATCTGATTCCATGTAAATGTCGACAATTTCAGCAGTACTTGGCAAAGTATTTTTTAACGAGTCCATACAATATTTTATGAATGGACGATAATGACAGTGCATAATTCAACAACTAACATTGATTGACATCTGATCAGGTGCCGAGTTAGTCACTGCCAATCAACGTTTTTTCTTAGTTATAATGGAGTTATGTATCAAAAACATTTATAACTTAAATATGTTTTATATAGACTCCACCTCTTGCGCTTTTTTCGTCGCAAATCTGTTGTAAGTCAGATGACTAGTTCAAAAGCAATAACATCAAAAGTGGTTGTAAATTAATTCATAGAACTTGATAACGATCACCTGTGTTGCTTGGGTATCTAGTTTTAGATAATACTTTCTATTTTTGGGACGTCAGGTCCGAAGGTTTACCGATTTTATGGTTTCACGTATAGTATATAGTTGTGGGATTAGATCGTGGTTTTGTATGGATGTGTTCAGTTGAACTAGAAATACGGTTTGGTCATTGGATTTAGCAAGAGATCTAGGGAATTGGCAGAACGCTATCAAAACACTAGTTTATGCACTAGTTGTGATAGTGTAAGGTTTAACCTTCCTTTTACATCACGTTGGCAGCGCGTTGACGTAGTGTACGATTTGGGTAAAAAATGACCCTAATGCCAAAGGAAGGTTAAGCAGTGTTAAAGAATCCTCAGCGGCTGCAGAACGAGGATCCCATAATGATCAACTTCCCCCCAGATGAGGTACAAATCTGTTTTTTTTTTGTCAACAAAGTTTTAATAATACACATAAGGATACGGAAGTAAATGACAATAAAAGCTACCCACAGAAGAAATCTCCACTTAATGTAGTTGAAAGAAACGACCTTCCCTAGTATGGTAGTTATGTATGTGAAAAAAGGACACTCGAACGCACCACCCGTTGTCGCGATGCCCGTCACTCCACCGCCCAAAAGTGTGAGAATGAAAATGAATGATTAAAAGGGTTTCCAAAGGCCGCCTTCCTTCCCGCACATAGCTGGGTGCGGTTGTCGTCTTCCGTCGTCGTTTCCGACCTTAACCGGGTCGTCAGTGTGGTGGCAGCCCTGATGATGGCAGATGAAACCCTTCATGTCCGATGACCATGTCATTCTATGTGGCAGCAAGGACGACAACGATGACGACGTTGGGACGATCCCGGTCCGGTCAGGACGCTCGTCACGATTGCGGTTAGATTAGATTGAACGGTTTCGGATGTATAGATTTCAAATTAGTTGATTGACTTTTTATTTGAATGAGAATGGGCTATGGGTGGGTTGGCCGGTTTCTGGGTACCTTTACCAGCTTTTTTATGATTCGTCGTCCCGGGCAGACCACGACAGAGATAAACGATCCGAAAGAGTGTTCTTCGAAGTGAAGTCAATTTACATAATAACGAGAAAACGTTAAACTGAAAGGAGGTGGTTTGGGCTCGATTTTATGACAACGATAATTTGGTTTTTATGAGCGATTAACTGCCGTTCTATGCATAATTGTCCCATGTTATATGGTATTCCCATATAACATGGGACAATTGGGCGTAGAACGGTAGTTAAGAAGCAACAAAAAGGGGCACACGAGTTGGGCTTGATTTGGTTTTGAATTCTCCGAGAAGGGGAAGGCGTGATATTCTGCGACGTGACTTCATCGGAAAGGAATTGGTATTTTATGCCATCTTAGTAACTTCCAAACGCCAATCTGCAATCTTCGAATCCAGATCCGAACCGAGAATGCAACGTGGGGAACACGATGGGTGTGCTAGCTATATTCGCCTGTATTTATTTTTCACCCATTTCCGGTGAAATGTCTCGTACATTTCCTTGAGCCACTGCAAACAATGTCTCCGTTGTATCTTGAAGAGCGTTGGAATTTTACAGTTTCGGAAATTGAAGCGTAGGAATGTGAAAGCTGCTGCCATTACCATTGCTTGGCCATAAAAGGAAAAAGTTTCCAAAGCTTCCTCCCGGCGGCGGCGGCGGCGGCTGCCATATGCTGGATCTGTGTGTGAGATGTTTGTAGATTCATGTGTACGAAACGGATGGATGCAAGTAGGGTAAACAGGTATAATATGCCCCCCCTAAGCAGAAACGGTAATATATCTAAAATTGGCGCCTTATTCCATCTATTGTCCACAGCAAATCGTTGTTTCTAAAGTTAGTGAAGTGTTGCATGAGAACTTTACCTCTGGAGCGGCGGCTATGGAAGCTTTAAACGTTTTCCGAAAACGTTCCAAAATTTACCTTATCAAAACAAACGGGGCAATACGCCCCATCAAAAGAAAAACGTCCAGCCTCGTGATAAAACTGTACCAGGGGATAATTCTACCACATGCTTATCCTAGGAGGGCCTTTTAACAAGTGTTTAACTGCATAAAAGTTGCAAAATAACATAAGCGAACACAACTAGCTTCGTTTACAATGAAGTCAGCTTGCAAGAGGTAAAATATTACGCCAAAAGCCTCGATTTCAGACTTTTTGATATTTTTATTGCTTTTCTATACCAATCAACTAACGGACCAGCTTGATGGCAATTAATCATCAATATTTAAGATTTCCAATCGATGTCGCATGCAAAAAGAGCTTGAATCACTAGAAAATGAAGGGGGGCGTTTTACCCCGGTGGGGCGTATTATACCCTTTTACCCTAGGTACCTACATGATTGCCGATAGCGTACCAAGAGAGAGTGAGCCTCAAAGACGGCAAAGACAATCATGAAGAAAATTTAAAATTTATCTTCTCTGTAAAGTTTTCTTTCTAGTTCATTTACTCAACGGGCCGGGCAAGGCAGGGGTGGTATCTTTTTCGGTTTCAGCACAAACGTCGCCTCCACACTGGAACCAAGTCGCAAATAATGGAATTTGAGACAAGTCTCGAAAGCAAAATTCGACATGTAACCTTCCGTTTCTTCGACTTTAGAGGTGGGTGATCTTTGGTGCACCCTCGTGGCTTGTTTTTGTGTGTCTGCAGAAAAAGATGGCCGTAAGTTTCTCATCGCAACCGTTCGTCGTTGTCGAAGATCAGGGAATTTTCGAAGCCCACCTAGGCATCCATGCTTGCTCACCGATGAAGTAAAGGAGACACTATTGGTCGCTGGTAATGGTCGTCCGTTTGACTCGAAATCAAACATCTTTCCCATCCATAACTAGCTACCTACACGTATGCATTGTAAGTCCTAGGCTATGGCTAAAGCAAACAAGTTGAGTGAAAGACGACCGGAAATGAACCGGAAAGTTGTGTAGCTGAAGGTTCTCCCGTGCGGCTGGCAGGTCGTCGCCGAAAGGGATGCAAGCTGTCCACAGGATGGAAGGTAGAGCAATCGGGAGTGTTGCATTGGTGAGGTGGCGCAGCTGTCTATTTCAAAGCAACTTTAGACGCTTTGAAGCTAAATTGTGGATGAACCGTTAAATTGAAAGAAGGCATTGGAACTGATGATTTGTACGTAGTTTGAGAATATTGGCTTTGTAGCATTTTCGTGGCTACTTATTCTACAGATAACCCGAAAAAACATAGAATCAATAAAATTGTGGTCCCGCTTCTCTTACGCTCAGGTGCTTTTTCGGCGGTTTTTGTAATCGACAGGATAGCATTTACGGTCAACCTCCCCTTCCGGAAGCCGTACTGGCTACTCGATAGACCATTTACCCCCTCGGTGTATAACTCAACATTCTTTTGAGAATGATCTTTTCGAGCACCTTCCCCACCGTATCGATCAAGCATATTGGTCTATATGTCGACGGGTCTCAATCACGGGTTTCTTATCACTCTGGGAAGTGTAATGCGACGAGCCAGCCGGGCTCAACAGTCGGGATATGATTTTCATCAACATCCGGTCAACTTATGTGCTTTGCGGACGACATGGACATTGTCGCCAGAACATATGGAATAGTGGCAGAACTGTACCTACAGTTCTCGCCTGAAACGCGGAACAGCAAAGGTCGGACTGGCAGTGAGTGTAGCGGAACCGAACATGACTGAGTTCGTCTAGATAATAATGTCACAATGGATGGGAAACATTCGAGGTGGTGAAGGAATTCTTGTACCTAGGATCCAAAACAAAACGCTAATAGGATCGGTGGTCCTCTATGGACACGACACATGGACCATGCTCGAGAAGGACCTGCAAACACTCGAAATTTTTTAGCGTCGCGTGCTAAGAAAGATCTTCAGTGGTGTGCAAGAGAATGGTGTGTGGCGGAGAAGGATAAGCTACGAGCTCGATGCACTCTACGGCGAATCCTGCATCATGAAGGTGGCCAAAGCCGGAAAGATACGGTGGACAGAGCACGTTGAAAGAATGCCGGATAACAATCCTGCAAAGTAGAAGTGCGATACTGATCCGGTTGGCACAAGAAAGCGTGGATTGCACAGAGCACGATGGACATATCAGGTGAAGCGTAACTTGGTGAACATTAGGTGTGACCGAGGATGGAGAGCGGCAGCCACAAACCGAGTTAGAGTATCTCCATAGCTCCATAAGTTTTGCTAGAAATTGATTTCATCAGGATTTTGCTTGATACTATTTTTGGAGCTTTTGCAAAAACGCTCCTAGCGAATGCGCTACAAATTTCATCATAAATTACTCGAAGATTTCTGATATTATTTATTCTAGAAAAGTTCCATAGGGACTCTGTCATGATCCGACTAAATCTATGTAAGGATTCTAAGGCCACGAGAGCACTCGCGAGAAATGGATTTTTTTTTCACAATATTAAATACAGGTTACGTTCATATGTATTCATTTTACCTTCGGCAAGACTATCAAAAAATGTTTTATATTCTTGAATGTTCTAGGTGTTCCAAACTGTCCTATAATGATGTCCTTCAAATCTACAATAAGGGGCTGTCCATAAACCACGTGGTTATTTTTTTGGGACTTCTCAACACCCCCCCCCCCCCCCGCGTGGTCATTAGTCCATACAAATTTTTTTATTCGTCCATACAAAATGCTCATTGGCCGAACCCCCCCCCCCCCCCCCCCCCCCCCTCATGACCACGTGGTTTATGGACAGCCCCTAACAACATAATGTGTTTTCAGCATAAATAATAGTATTGCATTACCAGCTAGGATCCGTAAGGCTCTTGAAATCTCAAATGTCATTACGAGACACTTTAGGGATATTCCAGGTCAGCTAAACTACCTTGGAGTTCAGAACTTCCGGTCTACACTCGTAACAGCAGCCATATCTGTTATACTGAGTAACGTTGCATAATCAACCGCACTTACTGGACCAGTCTGAAGTCTACTTGATACTATTATAAACCTTTGAGACATTCAGGGTCGTCCAAACTGTCCTATAACGAAGCCCTTCTTATGTGTTTTTGCCATAAATAAAAGCATTGCATTACCAGCTAGGATCCGTGAGGTTCTTGAAATCTCAAATGTCATTAATAGACACTATAGGGATATTCCAGGCCAAACTACCTTGGAATTTAGAACTTCAGGACTACATTCATAACAGCATTCATATCTGATATACTAAGTAACGATGCATAATCAATCGTGATTACTTGATCAACCTGAAGTCTACTACATATTATTATGAACCTTTGGGGCATCGAGGGTCGTCCAAACTGTATAGAAGTTTAGCTCTTGACAATAACAGTAGTAATTCTCACAATGAACTGTAACATTACAGATCAAACTGTAATCTGTAATCTACCTGGTATTGCATGAGTCATTTTAAGATAATTTTGAAATCTTCCAGATCAACCAAACTACTTCGGAGAACTTCGAATGAGTGTAATCAGTTTCGTACCTTTCAATTCCGCCCTATGTTGCTTATCCTTTGACAGATACGCGAATTTCGACTACCACTTGTAATCTTCCTCAGTGTCAGTTATCCAGTTATGAGTTGATAAATGACACTGAGGAGGATGATTACAAGTGGTAGTCGAAATACGCGTTTCTGTCAAAGGATAAGCAACATAGGGTGGAATTAAAAGGTACGAAACTGATTACACTCATTCGAAGAGGGTATTCTGCTTAGAGCTAGGGTTCAAGAAGTCGGTACAAGATACTTCGGAGAACATAGCTAAAGGTCTACACTTGTGATAATAGCTTTTGCCAGTACGTTAAGTAGTGTTACATCTACTGTATTTACCAAAATAGTTCAAGGAACAATAGGCGTTGTTCAATATTTTTGGGCTATAATGGGCCACCGTTACTGTTATGGAGCTTAGTTGATAAAAACAACCACTGTAACATGAGGTGATAACCAAATAGGATCCATTAACCTCTTAACTTCAATTCATGATAGATTTGTGATAATTTTGGTCATCAAATCTTTCATGGAGTATACAGCTTTATTCCTACACTTGAAATGCTAGCCTGCTTCACCAAATATTGATTCATAATGGTGTCAGGCCATTCGGCCGAAGGTCATTAGGCCGAATGGCCATTAGGCCAAATGGTCATTAGGCCAAATGGTCACTAGGCCAAATGGTCATTGGGTCTAATTTTTTGCCGTTACGTCCCCACTTGGACAATTCCTGCTTCTCAACTTCTATGTTCTATGAGTACGTCCACATTTATTAGCTGACAGCTTCCGCTGCTAATGACCATGTTGTATGTGTACATCGTACGGCAGGCACGAAGATGAACTATAACCAAAAAAGTCAAAGAAATTTCCTTTACGGAAAGTTACTGGACCAGAAAATTGAACCCAGTGCCCACCCTCAGCATGATTTTTCCTTCTTTTAAACATATATCGTTCTTTCTAGTGTAATTGCCAAAATAGTTTTTGGCACTGAAACTGCTCATATTTAAATCACAAATTTTTCCTTCTTTTATACATAGGCTATTCTTTCTAGTTTTATTGCTAAAATAGTTTTTGGCAATAACTGTTAAAAAAGATAAAAACTACAGATCCGTTTCCAGTTTCCTGCTGAATTGCAAATCATCCTGATGACAATTCGGCCTAGTGACCATTCGGCATAATGATCTTCGGCCTAATGACCCTGCATAATACATAATGAACCATATTTCCTAATATTCTACAAAGACTAATTAGCATTGGTCTGTACCTTTGAAACATTTAAGGTTGTTCAATTTACATATTTTATGATACTCACTTTTGAAATTTGCATTCGTTGTAGTCATTATTGAAAAGTTACATTACCTAGTTTAACTCATCCAGATCCGTGAACTTCTGTGAAACTCAGAGCCATTACAAAATTCCTTTGAAATATTTCAGGATTACTAAACTTCCCTACTACAACTAAGAACTCCCAGCTAAACTGAAGATATCACGAAGCCACATCTCGAGCATCAATCTGGAGGCAGAATTGTTGATTCAGTTCAATTATAATAGTTATTAACGCCAAATAAATGAAATAGATAGAACCATTACAACAGAAACTTCAATTGCAGGAGATGCTAGATTTTCAATATCATAATAGTTTGGATGACCCCAGCCGATCTGATGTCCATTTACCATTCAGAAGATTTACTGCACATGATATATTAGATACCGTAGAATCTGAACTCAAGAACAGTTTGGATGACCTAGGATATCCCAACTATTTTGACACTATCTATTGAACTTTCAGATAACTAAACATAGTAGAATACCAATCGTAGCTTTGTATAATGAAAGAAGTTACCATTACACCCGCAGACTTTAAGATCTAAACTCAAGAAGGATTTGGGTGATCTAGGATATCCCGACTTATCTGATGCTGTCTATTCAACTTTCAGAACACTTAATCGACATGGTAGATAACAAATCTTAGACTTTAAAATTTAAGCTCAAGAACAGTTTGGATGGCCTAGCATATTCCGACTGATCTGATATTGTCTATTGAACATCCAGAAGATTTACTAGACATAATAAAATTTGTATAGTGAAAGATGTTACCGTTGCACCCGTAGACTTCAGAATCTCTACTCAAAAACAGTTTGGATGACCTAGGATATCCCGACTAGATTACAAATAGTAGCATTGTATAATAAAAGAAGTAGCCGTTACAGGCGTAGACTTTAGGATCTAAACTTAAGAACAGTTTGGATGTCCTAGGATATCCAGAAAAAAAATTCTGCATCATATTCTACAGTATGCGGCAGGAAAAAATGCGAAAGTGTTTTTCAACTTCAAACCTCATTTTCGTCCATTTGACATTAATCTATGTTTCAACGTTCCATGGTCTATAATAGGCTAGTTTTCTGAAAAGTTAATTAAAATTTTCCCATTTTGGTCACTAACCTTTACAGGGCGGCGCCTGAAGATGAAGACAACCAGAATTTTCAAACCGCAGAAAATCACACAGGTCGCTAAATTTCGCATCTGATAAAACAAAATTTTTGATTTTCTCTACAATACCATCAAATATACATGCAAATATATGTACTAGACTGGGTCAACAAAGTCGATTTTTCGGAACAAAGCTTTTTCGATTCATTTTAGCGTCCAAAGCAACTGTGCAAAATTTGGGAGCGATTGGTTGCTTCCCCGTATTCCGCTTTGTGATTGAAATTTGTATGGAATTTAGTATGGGAAAACGTGCTTTTTTGCATTTTTCTCATAAATTGAAATTTTTCGTCTAAAACGATCTAACCAATGACGTTAAAGTATAGCCTAGGATATGCCGAAAAACTTTTCCGAAGACCGCAAAGTGATCCGACACTTGTGAAAAAAGTTATAACGTACAGATTGCCCAGTGGTGCTTAACATTTAACATGTAAAGGAATAACATCAATAATAAAATCTCAATTTTGGCCTAAGTTACCAGGCGAATAACTTTTTTCACAAGCATCGGATCACTTTGCGGTCTTCGGCAAAGTTTTTCAGCATATCCTAGGCTATACTTTAACGTTATCAGTTACATGGTATTAGAGAAAAGAATTCAATTTATGAGTAAAATGCAAAAAAATACGTTTTCCCATACTAACTTCCATACAAATTTCAATTGCAATGCGGAATACGGGGAAGCAACCAATCGCTCCCAAATTTTGCACAGTTGTTTTGGACGCTAATATAGGTTGAAAAAGCTTTGTTCCGGGTTGATACGATCAAATTTCAAGTTTCTCCATACAACGTTGACCCACTCTAATATGTACTTATTTCATCTAGTATGTGAAACTACATGGCTCTGGATCAATGTGGTCTGGTTGTTCATCGAATTTAAGCTAATTTTGTTACTGTTATAGTCATTTTGTTTAATGACCATTGGGCGCGCAGTTTATTGATACCCGCTTATTAGGCTTACAATATCACATGTTAAACATCAAATATGTTCATTTTTCAGTGCTAGAATATAGACATTGACTGATACACTGTCATGAAAAAATAGTCATATATACTTATATGCTTTCTTTTCTTGAAGAGTTTTTAAAAAGCATATTAGAAATACTTTAATCTTTATTTATGTTAATTACTTTTCACATAAGTCACTTAATCACAATCACTGATCGCTACTACGAAAACCCGAGTATCGCACGCACGACCGCACTAGTTAGAGGTAAGAATTATATTGAAAATGAAGTCCCTGCATATTGACTATGGGTCCCTAGCTGGCGATTGGCTAACTGCTGAGTCAGAAGTATCGGCCTGGTTCTGCTACTGATGTTGTCGTCGTCGGTGTCGTCGTCGTTTGTGTATGAATCTGCTGGGTTGCAAGAGTCCGTCGATGATGTTTTGATACCGGCTGTTGCTGGGTCACATACCGATCGGCTTTACTGGTTGGTCGATGAACTGCTGCGTCAGGAGTATGCATCCGGTGTGGTTGTTGTGGGGTAATGTCCATAACTATATATCCCATATTTAGCGTGTAATAGTGCCTTGAACTTTTCGCATTTTTTCATACCGCACCCTGTACCCTTTCTATGCTGTTGAGCACCAAAACCACAGAAATATGTAGAAATAACTTTATAATAACGGTTGGAAAAAAAAATCCGGCTTTGAAGAGTTAACCCCTGGTACTCAGTTCAAAACGAACAAACTAGTTTGCCCCTGAAGAAGGCACTAACTCCGTGTCGAAACGTTGGACAAGTAATAAACATCGTTTGTTAATTCAAGACTGAGTTGCCGGATTTAAATGATAGGTCATTAGTTACTTTTACATACTGACAAACATCCTCTTTTTGATTTCCAAATAAATTACACCAACAATTAAAGTTACTGACTTTTAAAAACTTTATTTTTGAAAGGATTTAATCTACAATACTTTGACAACACTTGCGCCTAACATATTTGTTTGTAGGGAATTTGTTCTAGCTGTGTTTACTGAAATGTCTCGTATATTTCCGATTGAACTTGTATCTCAGTTCTCCGAGTTGCTATGTTTCAAAGCACATAATCAACAAGATGTGCGTATGGAAGAAACCAACTTCCACTCAACTGAGTTTCCATTCGTAGAAGGTAAGCAAGCACGCACGAGCTAATTTAACGAAGTGCTAACCGATGTCGAGTGCTATCTAGGTAACGAACTACGTTTCTCTTTAGGTTTTTGCCTCTAGTGTGTCGAGAATTTCACCCCCACTTTCGATCATTAGGAGAGTGGAACGGAGCTGAAAGTTCACAAAAGTAAACATTACCCTTCATTAATTCGATTTCTCTGGAAGAAGCACTTGCTAAATAAGCGATGTCAAACTTTCCGACAGGTATTTAACGTTATAAGGGACAACTACCGAACTGCTTCCAGAATGGCTTCAATAACGTTGAAAACTCATAACGGCAAACGCCACACTGACTGGAGGAAAATGACTACATTTTGGCATTTTAGATCTGCTGCCGGCAAATGATACACCTGATCCCACGGGAGGATTAAGAGCCATTTACTTTAAACGGCCTAATGGTTGTTAAAATATTTTAATACCTGTTTGAAAGTTTCCACTTTTCTGCTTGGGAGAAGTTTCTCTACAACACGTGTAGCAACTTACAAACGTACTGAATGCCATGATTCTGGATACTTTTGGATAACCACGCCAACGTAGATTTTTGCAATGTTATCCGTCCAAGCTGCGAGCTTCATTCTTCATTATTCTTATTCCCAACTGCTGATGCAGCAACTTGCATGCAAAAAACTAAAAAAGAAATCGTTCCATTTACATTTCTCCGGTGCTTGGTTTTGTTCGTGTCCGTTAGAAAAAGCCACTAAATCAACCCACGTCTACGATTTACCCTCACAATGCATTGTTGCTACCAAGCGAGAGCAAGTACACAACCGAAGTTGTTATAGCGAGCCAAGAAATCATACGAAACTCCACCCCGCTACCGATGGACACCACCACTGTTGGTTTCTTCTCTATCAACCACCCCCTCATAATGCGTGCCGTTATCATTCGGCAAAATTCGCACTGGGAAAAGTTTTCCCCTCGGGGATGGAAACGGCAACCGGAAATCTGACCGAGTTTCCTGGCGCTGGAGCTCATTTTTCAGCATCTCGTACTTTTGATTCAAATGGCTCGGATGACGATCAAGCTGACGACGACGGCGAGCACTACCGCTGGTATTACGTTGCGCGTTGTTGGCGTTGTTGGTTGTGGGAAACTGAAAAGTTGAGGCAGCCGAATAAATGAGTTAAAATTTACTTTAATTTGGAATAATAAACCGGCAATTTATCACCAGTGAGTTGGGCAACTGTATGCGGAGAACGGCCGGAAACTGTTTATTCTCCGACAGAAAGGCTGCTCCGGTGAGAAATGGGTTTCCTTTTTTCCTGAAGTCAAGCCATTTCAGTTTCTTTGTTGGGATCAAGTTGAGTTTCGGTTAACGTCTTCCGAGATGTCTCTTTGTTTGCTGTAATGAATATGTGGTGAATTTGTTTGGGCTACACTTTCAAACTTCATATAGGTTTCATTAAGAGAAGATAAAGGGTAAGTTGGTATTTTTTTACTTCTTTGTTTATTTGGATGGCTCGGACGCCACATGGGAATAACTGATCCGAAATCATTTGTTCATATTTTTACATTGATTTTGCTTTTTACCTTTTTATGCAGCTAAGATCTGACCTCACGATGCTCATCGCATCCCCACACGACATGCTCAATATTCTGGTAAGCCACGCTGTAGACACAGAGATTGCTTTCCGAGCGCCCAATACGGGAGAGATGTGCGTTTAACAAATAGTGGTTGGATATCAGCTGACACATCACACGAATGAAATCGCGGCCTAAATTCAACCCTTTGAACCATGGCTTCTTCGACACCCGTGAAAAGATGGAGTGCAACCATCTACCTATCTCTCCATCTCTCCATTTGTGATGCCAGCTGATCAAGGTCTCCCGAGGGGTCAATGCAAAACATTCGCCTTCGCTAGCGCCCACCTTAGCCAGATAGTCCGCTTTCTCATTACCCGTAATCGAGCAATGTGAAGAGACCCTATCTATGAAGGTGGTGTAAGAGCGTTTGGACAAAGCACACAAGGCCAGGCGTATTCCATTTAGGAAGTACGCTGAACGCTTCATCAGATTCATTGACCGACCAGCCTCCAGAGTGCTTATACTGTCGCTAAAAAAAAGTAGTGTTCACGCTAAGGTGGACGAGTGCCAGCGCTTGCAAAGTGAAGCGTTTTATCTCAGACGAATCAAAATTTGCTCTTTTTTGACCGACGCTTTCCCCACACTTGGTCGTGGGCACCTCGGACCTTCCGGTCTCCCGGGACCCTAGTGGTAAGTCCTACCCCAAGCGACCCACCCTAAACACCACCGCTCAGAACTCCCCGGGCCGCCCTCCCCCATTTAGACGAAAAACCCTGGGGTTAGGCCCAACCCCCCACTGTAGTGTATAGATGTTGAATAATGGAAAACTTATAAAATATGAGATAAAACAAGTTTTGATTTTAGAGCATTTGTTTAATCGGGATGCGCATCGCCGAAGAAGCGGCGGCCGAAGAAGCGGCGGCCAACGACGCGCGAGCAGTTCATGATAGGCTTCGGCGATGCGCATCCCGATTAAACAAATACTCTAAAATCAAAACTTGTTTTATCTCATATTTTATGAATTTTACATTATTCAACATCTATACACTACACCCACGAGTACCCAAACCACCGAGCGCCTCGGGCTTCCCCACGGACCAATCAACGAAATCATCCCGGTCGTGGGCACCTCGGCCCTCCCGGATTCTCCGGGGCACACACGGTAAGCCCCACCCCAAGTGACCCACACAGTTAAAAATTGTTACATCGAGTTCGCTATAACAAAATGACCTCCATCGTTTTCAACACAATTCTCCATCGGATTGTAAAATTACAGGTTGTTTACAGTATGGAGCTTGCTAACAACCTAGTGTGCGAAAAATTCTTTCATGTAAAATCGAATGAAATGAAATGGAAATTTAAACGTTCTAATATTTACATCATGTGTAGTTTTCAGAATTTGTTTCTGTACAGCCACCCAACCAGCGCATCCCTACGACCAACTCGGTCGTATACGAGGAAGATGAGAACTCCCCGCCACGGTCACTCAGTCATGGCAACCGAGCCAGCGAGGCCCTCGGGCCGACATTGACAGCAAATGACAGCTAAACAATTTCTCTGTAAAAAAAAATCCGAAACTCTGTATTTTTCTTTCGGTGAGCCTTTCTGGCCCACCAGATATCAGAAAAGAGACGAACCAGCCAAGGGCTGAAAGTCTCTATAATAAAGATAAATCAATCAATCAATCATCAGAACGAAACACACGTTTCTTACAAAAGAAAAACAAAACAAGTTGTGAAAGGACATGGGGAAAATGCTCGAAATAGCAGATCTAGGGAGTGTTCACAAATGATGATCATCACGTTTTGACCCAACGTCCTATACGGTATATACAGCGTGTGCTCCCGAAGTAAATAAGGTATTTTCTCCTATTTGCCCGTGTTCACCGCGGTCGAGACGTTAACGAATCTGTGAATTAAGTGATTGAAAAACGGTGAAGAGTGAAAGTTTCGTGAAAATCGGTGCGTAAACGGGTAAAACCGATGAAATAGTTCCGTCCACGAAGAGACGAAGCTGAAAACAAACAGCAGTCGTGTGAATACCTGACAGCCATCATACATTGTTTCTGGCTAGTGGTGACGGTGTGTCAAAAAGTAGTTTTTTCCTGAATAAAAAAGTGTTCAAAAGATTGAAAAGTGGGGTAGGTAACGGGTGACCGTTACCAACTTTAAAGTACGCTGCCTTGACACAACATGGCAGCGGCTAGCAGCGGAGACCCTGGAGGGTCAGCTGCGAGAAGACTACCAACTTTTATGGACCCGACAAACAAGTTTGGTGAGCTAACATTTCTTCAACTTGCTGGAAAAGACGGTGATCGCCTTCCATCAAATCCGTACGTTGTTGGAAAGTCCGTAGAGATGTGTGTCGGAGGACAAATTGAAAGTGGTAAACGTGAAGCACAAGGGATGCGATACACCTTGCGAGTTCGAGATCCGACACAGGTCCCCAAGCTCTTAAAGATGTCTCAGCTTATCGACGGAACAAAGGTAGAGGTGATACCTCATCCAAACCTAAACGTGTGTCGATGTACCATCTTTTGCACTGACCTTATCGATATGGGAGAAGCAGATATACTACAGGAAATGAAAAGCGATGGTGTAATTCGAGTACAGAGAATCACGCGAAATGAAAATGGCAAGAGAGTTAATACGCCGGTGCTAATCTTAACATTTTGTAAGACGACGTACCCTGAACACCTCAAAGTCGGCCTCAATAGTGTTCCCACCCGCCCATTTTTTCCCAACCCTATGCTTTGCTACAGCTGCTTCAGCTATGGCCATACTCGCGCTCGATGTCCTGGTCCTCAACGATGCTTTAACTGCTCAGGTAATGTCCACGAAGTAGATGAATGCAATGAAACCCCATACTGCCGAAACTGCAAAGATGGTCACAGACCCACTAATCGCCAATGCCCAGTATACAAGCAAGAGGTTGAAGTGATCAAAATAAAGGTGCGTGATAATCTGTCTTTCGCGGAAGCAAGAAAACGAGCCAAACTTCAATCACAAGGAAGCTACGCCCAAGTAGCAGCACAGCAGAATGAAATCGACAAAAAACTGATGGAACTTGAAGCAAAAATGAAGCAAAAGGATGATCTCATTGCAAAGCTGCTAGAAGACAACAAGCGAAAAGATGAAAAATTGGAACAAATGATGATACAAATGCAAGAGCTTAAACATCAGATCGACAGTCAAGAGAAGCCATGTCATAGTAAGGACCTCAAACCTACCTATCCAACGGTGGGAGTCGTTACACGATCTAGGACTAATTCTCCCGCCCTAACACGTTCAAGAAATAACTCACCGGCCTTTCAAGAAACAAAACGAGGACGGACACAAAAACAGAATGCATGCACGCTCACCAAACAAACAATATCACCTGATCGACAAAGCCCTCCTCCGAAGAAAACGGCCACCACTACTACCAAGCAACAACCAACGGCTTCTGACGACGATATGGAAATATCGGAGTCCCCACCTAACCGGCACCTTCGATAACCTCGAATCTGAACAACGTTTTGAAACCCACGATGACGACCCATGCCTGACAACGGACAACGAGACAAATCGGTTTGGAAGAGAGGAAAGTGCAGTACTCCTTCCAACGCAAGCACAGCAGGTAGAAGAAACTATCCGGGACGCCATACCCCAACCCGTTGATGGTGATTTCTCCTCTGTGGCCGATGTAAATACCGACAATACCACGATACGATTCTACGAAGATAGTAGCAGAAACGAACATCCCACAATAGCAACAGAAGATCTCAGCAACGAAACTACACAAAGTCTCTCCCCTTTGCCGACCACTGTCGGTATTAATCAACGTAATAGTGTAGTTCGTTCGACAGTGGTTGGCATTGGGGGATTAGACTTCCCTCAGGTCAGTCCCTTTCATAACCACATTCCATCAGGTACTGCCGCGCATACTACCATTACAGACCCGCCACCGAACGTGTCATCAAACAACGATTCAACGTTTCAAACTCACGACACAGTCTGCAGCGTACAAACTACACAAAGCTCTTCCCCAGTACCGGTCGTTGTCGGCGTTTCTGGAAATAGTGTAGTTTTTTCGACATCGGCTGGTACTGTGGGGCAAGATGTCCCACAGGTCAGTATCTCCCAACAATATATGAGAATGGACCTTACTGCTGAACCCTTTTCTGTTCCATCCGCAACAGTTACTCAACCAACACGACCACGCGGTGCATCGGTCACCTCCACATGCTCATCTTCTAACACGCCTGCGATGAACAACGATACCAACAAATGCTTCGCACTCCAATGGAATGTACGTGGCTTACGAGCGAATATCAGTGAACTGAAACAGCTAATTGCGGAATACAATCCCTGCGTGATTGCACTTCAAGAAACCAAGGTAAGGCAAACAACTGTAGCACCGGACTTTGTCGGCAAAAATTACTCGCTGTTGTTGGAATGCAATAAGGTTCACTACTGGCAGCACGGTGTCGGTCTGGCAATTCGTGAAGGCATACCTTTTGAACGTGTGACCATCAACACTACGTTGC
Source organism: Aedes albopictus (assembly GCF_035046485.1). Lineage (NCBI taxonomy): Eukaryota > Metazoa > Arthropoda > Insecta > Diptera > Culicidae > Aedes > Aedes albopictus. The sequence continues at coordinate 155,132,516 of NC_085137.1, read as the reverse complement.
AACTCGTCGCAGTGCGCATCCATAAACCGTTCCAGGTAACGGTTGTATCGATATATATTCCCCCAAGCACTCAACAGTGTCAACCAGCTTTGAGTGACCTCTTCAATCAGATTCATGGACCGGTCATCTACTTGGGTGACTTCAACGCACATCACATCGCTTGGGGGTCGCAGTCTTCGAGCCCACTCGGTAGATTCATCGCAGAGGCCACACTAGAAAGGAAACTAGTGATACTCAACCATGGCTCTCCTACACGCATCGATCCAACGACGGGAAATGCTTCAGCAATCGATATCTCCTTCTGTTCGGAAAACTTGGCATCAAAAATTAACTGGCATACACTCACTGATACGTGTAACAGTGATCACTTCCCAATTATAATTGGATTCCCTGGGAGGTCAAACATACCTACTACACGAAGCAAATGGTTCTTCGAGCGTGCAGATTGGTCTCTCTATGAGCGCATCACGGCAGAATCAATCCGACCAGAGGATGTGTGGGACGTTGAAAGGTTCACTAAGAAAATTATCGAAGCAGCGACCAAATGCATTCCACGATCGAGTGGCCTCACTGGCCCCAAATCAGTCCCATAGTGGAGCCCTGAAGTGAAAGATGCTATCAAACGACGCCGAAAGTGTCTACGCGCTCTAAGACGTTTGGATACTTTAGATAATGAAAGACCAGCTGCTCTAAGGAGATTTCAGGAAGCACGGGCAGCTGCGCGAAAAACTATAGAAACAGCAAAACAAAAATCTTGGGAAGACTCCGTTGGAAAAATATCACCCAACAGTACCACTACCGATTTGTGGCGTTCGGTGAACGCGTTACGTGGAAAACGACAACATAGAACTCCGCAGTCTTCAAGCTAGATGACGGATACACGGACGACCCGAATGAGATAGCAGAAATACTGGCCAAACACTATAGTGAGAGATCAGCGACATCCAACTATCCACCGCCTTTTCAAAAAATGAAGAAAAAATCCGAGCACCATCGCATAGAACTACTTCCGAATACCGATGATCAATACAACAATGACCTTACACTAAATGAACTCCTGTGGGCTCTTGACAAGGGGCAAAGTGCTTCGACAGGACCAGACTTGATAGGATACCCAATGCTTCAACGACTTCCTTTGGCTGTGAAGCAAATCCTCCTTGAAATACTGAATGAAGTTTGGCGCAATGGAGTTTTTCCAATCTGTTGGAGAACAGCCGTTATTATCCCTCTTCCAAAACCGACAAGCAAAAACCCTGAACCTGATTCTTTCCGACCGATATCGCTCACTAGCTGTCTGGCAAAAGTACTTGAACGTATCATCAATAGGCGTCTGATTACCGAACTAGAATCCAACGAACGTCTAGACAAGCGACAACATGCCTTTCGTTCAGGACGAGGTACCGACACTTATCTTGCAGAACTGGAAAGGTCACTTCCGACGACTGATGAACACAGCCTAATTGCTTCATTGGACCTTTCAAAGGCCTACGACACTACGTGGCGACATGGAATCCTACGCACCTTAAAATCTTGGCGAATACGGGGGCGCATGATGAACCTATTGCGAAGCTTCCTCTCAGAACGGAGTTTTCAAGTGTGTGTGGGAGGGCAACTTTCTCAATCGCATAAATTGGAAAACGGTGTACCACAAGGCTCGGTTTTGTCAGTAACGCTCTTCCTCGTGGCCATGCAGCCTATTTTCAAAGTGGTTCCGAAAGGAGTGGAAATTTTACTCTACGCAGATGATATTCTCCTCGTGGTGAAAGGTCGGAAAACGGAAGCACTTCATCGAAAGCTGCAGGCAGCCGTCAAAGCCGTTGAAAAATGGACAAAAAGCGTTGGCTTCATGATATCCGCTACCAAATCGTTCATTTTCTATTGCAGTCCAAATGCTCGACGCAACCCATCGCGAAACATCACCATCAACGGCGTAGCAGTACCTAAAACAAATCGGCTAAAAATCCTCGGCATTACCCTTGACCGCACGCTTAACTTTAAGGCTCACTGCAAAATGACCAAGGAGGCATGTGCCTCGAGAGTGCGGATAATGAGAATGATTGGTGGTCACCTTCCCCGGGCCACACGAACAACAATGCTTCACGTTGGTTCTGCGATAATAACATCTAAACTTTTGTACGGTATAGGTCTAATCAGCAGAGGAGGTGGAGCCGCATACCAGTCTCTTGCTCCGGTGTACAATAGTATGGGATAAATATCAAATCCTCGCTCCAGTCGACTTTTTAGAATCCATTTAGGTCCCATATGAACTGTACAAAATTTCAGCGCAATCGGTGAAACTATAATTTAGCGCAAGCGGTTCAAAGTTTTCATAGGATTTACTATGGGAAAAGTTACACTTTCAGATAAAAAATCCCAGAAGTCGTCCCTTGTCTCCTTAATTCAAATCGATCAATGCTTCTTGTAGAATAATCAATTGTGAAACTTTCCTTCGAAGACCGCAAAACAATTGGATGCTTGTGGAAAAAGTTATTGATTTATTACCGATTAGTGATCCAATGAGCGGCTTTTTGTTTTGTTTTATTAGCAGCACTGTAGCGGCTGCCTTGGCTGCTGCTGTTTCTGGGGGTGGTGATGCCTCCCGCCACCCCATGTAACAACGGCAGCAGCAGTGCTGCTGATAAAACAAATTAAAAAGCCGTTCGTTGGATCACTAATCGGTAATAAATCAATAACTTTTTCCACAAGCATCCAATTGTTTTGCGGTCTTCGAAGGAAAGTTTCACAATTGATTATTCTACAAGAAGCATTGATCGATTTGAATTAAGGAGACAAGGGACGACCTCTGGGATTTTTTATCTGAAAGTGTAACTTTTCCCATAGTAAATCCTATGAAAACTTTGAACCGCTTGCGCTAAATTATAGTTTCACCGATTGCGCTGAAATTTTGTACAGTTCATATGGGACCTAAATGGGATCTAAAAAGTCGACTGGAGCGAGGATTTATTTTTTCCATACAAGCGTGTACCATACTAGTGTACAATCAGATGGTCCGCTTCGCTTCTGGCGCCTTCGTTACTAGCCCTATTGCATCGATGATGGCAGAAGCAGGCACGTTACCCTTCGAATTGTTGGTGAAACAGTCAATCGCACGAATTGCTATACGTTTACTGGGATTACATCAGTCTAACAGACACCTTCCGCTGGTACAGCGAGCGTCGATCCAAGTGGAAGAAATGACTGGTGTGGCTATTCCGAGGATAGCTGAACTAGATAGGTGTGGCAATCGTGAATGGTATGTGCCAAAACCAAACATTGTGTGGGATGTTAAAAACGCTGTGAGAGCCGGAGATCCTCCCGAGAAAGTACGACCCGTAGTTAAGCAGTTAATATCCAATCGGTTCAAACATTCTACCATTTATTACACAGATGGCTCTAAATGTAACGAAACAGTAGGGGCGGGTATTTTTGGTGTCAACGTATCAGAATCTCACAAGTTGCCAAAACAGTGTAGCGTTTTCTCTGCTGAGGCATATGCCATCAAAAAGGCCTTGCTGATACCACACATAGGCAATGTAGTTATCTTCACTGACTCTGCAAGTTGTCTTCTGGCCTTGGAAGGTGGTAAATCGAAACATCCTTGGATTCAGAATATAGAATCAATGGTACATGGGAAACCAGTTAACTTCTGCTGGATCCCAGGTCACGCCGGTATCAATGGCAACAACGAAGCAGACCGACTTGCAAATGAGGGTAGAAATCATCCAACAAACGACATTCCAATCCCAGCGGAAGATGCCTTTAAGGAGGTAAAACAAGCTACACGACAGTACTGGGAAAGGCTCTGGTTCACCTACCGGGACGAAAAATTGAGAGAAATTAAATTTGACACTAACAGGTGGATTGACAGGGACAATACCACCGATCAACGAGTGCTGACCCGACTGCGGATAGGCCACACGAGATTAACGCATAGTTTTCTTTTATCAAAAGAAGCTCCTCCAATTTGTGAGTGTTGTGGTACAACTCTGGACGTGCGACACATTGTACTACACTGCCGGAAATACAGTGACGACAGGGAGAAATATGGAATCGGCCCCACCAGCTTGAAAAATGCAATGACGAACGACGATGAAAATGAAACAAAACTTTTGCAATTTCTACGTAGCACTAAACTTTATGAAAAATTGTAAAATGTCAATTTAGTTGTAAATTATATAAATCCATCTGATACGAATGCACCACGGGAATGGTGTAAAGTATCACTAATAAACAAACAAACACAAATGATGATTGGATTAGCAGAAAAAAATGTTTTTTTTTTTAATATATTACTGACATAAATACTATGCTACCTGTGGAATCTTATCTCGCTCGATTGAGATTCTCCAAATCCGGAATCAACCAATTCGGATATGATGATTGGTTGGTCAAACTTGTAGTATTCAGAAGCTTGGTTTATCTGGCCTTGATTTATATATTGCAAATAAATTGGAATAGGGTGACCAGGGGTATTTTCGGCAGGTTTGTTCTCTTCGTCATGGAGGGTTTTTGTGGGCCAAATTGCCTGAAATTTGGACACATAACTCAGCTTGTTTGGGAACGGTTTGAGGCCAACTCTGAGTTCCGCAGGTTTTAGAAACCCCCCTGTTACGTACAGTAATACTTAGTTATAGATAGACCGACATAAGACTCACTGATCGAACCGAAATCAGATTGAGCATGAGTACCACATAAAACTGCTTCTCTGCAAACCACAGATTGATTTTAGTTAGTTATCTCTCGTACGTCGGCCGCGTCGGCAAATAATATACAGTCCGCTAATTATCCGAAAGTAATTATTCCGCGAGTGTTTTGTCCGGCTAGTGAAGTTTGTTTTAATACATTACACCCCCCATGACGAAGAGAACAAAACTGCCGAAAATACGTGAGTTCCCCTAGATATTTTTTTATGACATGGAACTGTTGATGTCGGAACCCGGATTTCGGGATCAGCGTCATCCATTTGGTTCATCGACAATTTACTTGGTGCCAGAGTATTCCCTTCTTCTGCTTCCATGTCTACTTGTTTATTAGTCAATTCACTCACGAAGGACCCACGAAGAGCATTTTGTCATACGGATTTTGAAATACAACTTCTCTGGGCTAGTCTGCTGTCGGCGACTGAGGGTTTGTGCGGAGGAGAAGCATGGTGATAATCATCCCTTCTCCTGAACGATGAATATTCGTCACTTTCGGTTTCACGGAGGACAATACAGAACGGTGATTCCTTTTATTCAAGGTTTTTGATTCACTTAGGCGACTCACGCTTCTGTCCGGCAGTTTCAACGGGACTATATGTTCCTTCGATCCATACTCTCTATTGTATTCGTCCTCGTACCGCTTCAGTAGATCGGCAGGGTCATCTCCCGATTCCGAAGATGATATTGACTGATGGAGCTGATATTCTCGGATTTCGGACTCCATCAATAGATCTTTGACAGTAGCTGACTTCTTTGATTGTTTGAAGGTGGATTTCTCGGGCTATGAGTAGAAGGGGCATTATTGTATAGGGTATCGCGCCACTTGGGCGGTGGCTTCTATATTCGTCTGTTTCCCACTATAATTTAGTAAATTTTGAACCAATTGACTTGAAATGTTGTACACGGGTAGATACTATACCTATCTCACCACATTCCAAAAGTTGTGTCAATTGGTTCAAATTTGACTGAGTTATAGCGGAAAACAGACGAAAATAGAAGCCACCGCCCAAGTGGCGCGATTCCCTACCTGAAGTTTCAAGACAAGTTTTGACTTCATCAACGGATTCAAGGTTCATTGCTGCACGGATCGTTTCTGGGGCCGCCAGCCTTCTGTGCACGCTTAAAAATCCGTTCCAAAATTCGTGAACCAAATATTATGAAAAACGGAACCAATACGTGTTTGAATATCGTGATACATTTCCCGTAAACGTGATCAAGGCATCCAGTTTTCGTGATAAGCTGTCGTAAATATAAGCACAAAAATCATGCTTGACCAACCATACGGTTCATTTAGTAACGCGTTCGAATTCGGGAACTCGAATCACGATCATCGGAATTCAAATAATTATATTCCCAATAGCATTAACTGACTTCATGCGCGCTGTCATTATTGATAACGCACGCTCGAAAACAAAACCCACCTGGTAGGGATCATCAACATAAGTGCCGAGATATGTACTATATTTCAGTTCCCGTGTCCGCTTAAAATATATTAAAAATATTGAATAATTGTGAGTACTGTGCTATGAATAAAAAATAAGTTTTAGCAGTAAAGTGACTTCGTCTAGTGAATCAGGGGCTTCCCTTTTCTGCGAAAGATGTGCTGCCGCAGATGACTGCCGTTTGTTAGTGTTTCCCGGATCATGTCGTCTGTCGCCTGTCGGAATCGGTGCTGGACACGACCATCAAAGAGTTCGCACCATCATCGTCTGCCGCGCAGTCTGCGGCGTCGTCCCTAGCAGCCACCAAGGACCAGAACATCTCGCTGGATTCCGGTTCATCGCCCACGGGATCTGCCGGATCGTCACAGCAAACCGACGTCGTCGCCGCCTCCGGCGGCCTCCGGCGGTGGTGTGGCAGGAAAAGGCGAAGCTGGGGCAGGAAGTTCGATCCAGATGTACGATTCGCTGCTTTCGTCCAGCAATCGATCGTTCCTGAATGACACCACGGCGAATGCGACCGGGATTGGCGGTCTGTCGCTGATATCCAACAGGATCCAGGAGGAGGTGGAACCGCACCCAACGGGAATCGTGCTGCGACGGCCAGGGTGAGTAATTCGTTTTATCTACCTACAGGTGTTTTTGTTATTGGTAAATAAATGTGATGTTAGGTAACGAAAGATTTTCAATTTATGAAGCGAAAATGTGCTGCCGCAGATGACTGCCGTTTGTTGGTGTTTCGCGGATCATGTCGTCTAAGTCGTTCCAGTATTCAGTGAAAGAGAATTCTACAACTTTCATTAAATAATCTGTTCTCCTGAAAATTGTAAGTTAAGTGCTAAATGACGAATATTTAATAATAAAACGGGCCTCATGTGTGTGCAAATCAGAAAATATTTTAGTTCTTTTGTGCTCCCAATCCGGCGGTTCATTACAGACCAAGAACTATAATCACGGTACCGAGAATAGGCTCTTATTGCCGTGATCAAAGTTCCTGTTGCCATGAACGAAGTTCCTGTCTCCGTGAACTTAGTTTCCAGTTCCAGAACAGAGTTCTTCAATATTAGAACACAGTTCACCATTACGTGATTTTGTTTCTGGGACAATGTCTGCCAGAGGCGTTACGTTTCTGTTCTGGAATAGAGTTCACAAATGTATGACATTAGTTCATGGTGTATATTCGTAAGAGAAAATCTTGCTCGTTCTGGAATTCGTGACTGGTTGTTGACGGTTTTCAGAACGGATTTTTTTGCGTGTGATTATTTTTATACAGTTCTTGGCTGTAGTTTCACAGCAGCACATGCTCCCTGTAGAGCCCCAGCCAATGCACAATTTCGTTGCTTGACATTCGCTTCTTTCGAATAGCCATTTCAAATTTCACCGATTTTAAAAATTGACTAACTTTCACGATGACGGCGGCGGCGACAGCAGTGAGCACGAGGAAAGCCAGACAAACTGAATGGAACAAACTTGTTTGTGTGCGTGTGGCACAATCACAGAGATGCCAATGTGTGTGACAGTTTTGGTTATTGTCTGCTAGTTCTAGCACTAAAACCAGAAGCTTCTAAAATGATCATGATAATTCTATTGTCTGCCAAATTGTGCTTATATTGTGTTAACCCTTGAGCAGTCGCCTTCTTTGACTACCTGCAACGACGCCGCGCTCACGCTATGTACCGTAATCCAGGGTCAAATTGATCACTTTAAAACAACTTTTGCGGATAACATTAGTGGAATTCCAAATATTGCCAAAAGAATTTCTGTAAAGTCAGTACTCAGTGGATCTCCATGGAACCACGTGACAGAATTTTGTTCAACAAATTTAAATAACTCCAAATATCAAAAATTGGAAAAGCTAGTTTGGGGCGAAATTGATCAGTATACAATTAAGCATCGGTTGAAAAGGAAAATTTCCTTCTCCGCTTAATTTTGCTTTTCTTAAAGCGAATAACGCGTTTACAATCTTACTACCGTGGATACACAGTTATGGATCACACACGGTTACGGATCAATTCAATGTTTACGGTCAAATGCCGCCTCTCTGCACAGCATGACATAACATAGCATAGTCTTCATAGCATAAACACTATACTATGCCACTCCATGCCATGCATGCTAAGCTGCAACATACGATCGTAAACATCGAATTGATCCATAACCGTGTATCCACGGTACTAGTGAATTTATTACTTTAAACGCAAAATTAAATTTTGAATTTTTCGCTTAAGCGCCTATATGTAGGCAATTTCATTTGAAATAAGTGATTTCTGTCACAATCAGGGTATGAAAAACGCATCACGCCGAAAAACAAACGCTTTGTCCTAAGCTCCGCAACAAACGCATGTCAGGCGATGAGAGCAATAAAACAAACATCGCTTGCCGTGCATGTGCCGATATTCCGGCTTTTCTGCTGAAATTTTCGACCCACATCATCGAATTCATAAGCATTTGGACGAATTAAAACTCCTGCAAACCTCAGAGACGAGTTTCAGTTGTAAAACAATGCGAAAATCACGATGTGAATAGAACGAGACAAATATTCCTACCGTTTTTGTTGTGAACAAACTCGGAAGCGATTTTGTCATTATCTGCTAACGAAAAAACAAAGCGTTGTTGCCGTGCCTTCTTTGTTGCCTATTTTTCGCTTGCGGTGGCATATTCTGCGTACATTGGTCACAATAAATGACTATTTCAGTAACAAATTTTAAAATCGACGTATAATCAATGGTGTAGCATTGATTATACGTCGTTTTCAAAATTTATTACTGATTTCAACATAAAATGAATTTTTTTGACTATTTCATGTTCTTATTAGCTACATAACTTTCCAACCAAGGCTCCACAAAAATGTTAAAACAGAGAATTTACGGGAAGTCCTATTAGCAATCGATTGTTTAGTAGCCATGATTTCAGCTAAATGAGTAATACATTGCAAATTCCTGAAAAATTAAGGCAAAACTAACTTTTTTCTAAAACAATAAAATTCTACACTCATCTCTAGACATCTACGGACCAGATGACGTAAAAAGTTTAAGATCATTACGACGCTTAAGAGTTCCTAGTATGGAATAACAATGTAGTAGCCGAATGATCAAATTCACCCCGCTGATCAATTTGACACCGGTTTACGGTACCAAAAGCGTGCATTTTTCATGGTGCGTGTACTCAGTACACGACGCGACCGCTCCCGGGGTAATCAAACGCAACTTGCCCCAGTTCATGCATTGTCATGTGGTTAGGGTTCATTCGCATATTACGTAACGCAAAAATTCCCAATTTTAGTCCCCCTCCATTCTCCACGTTACAACTCTTGTAAGGGGAATTTTAAATGTTTGTATGGAGCGTAACACAGCGCTAAACCCCGTACGTAATTTGCGAACGAACCCTTATAGCAAAGGTGTAAGGGGCCATATGCAACATAGCATTCAAAAATAATATCATTGCCAACATTAGCGGAAGGCCTTTTTAAGTGCAGTATGGGATAACTTGTTTGAAAACATGGTTCATCATGCAATAAGTAAACCGAACAAAAGACGTAATTCCTGATGAGGCTTCCAACAGATACATCAATTGTGGCAGCACATACACCTTTGGTAGTTAATTTAGAGACGAGTGTAGCACACCACCCCTCAATGTGGCGGTCGCATAACACTGATAACCCCGTCTTGATGCTCTTGTTAGGGGAATGACACTAACCTTTGCTCACAACCTCACAGGTAGTTGTTCAGTTGTATCACTGAAAAGGTGACTAGTGCCAGGATTGAGAAAGCTACAAAGTGTTAGATGTTCGCGTTGCTTTTGTAGTCCCAGAAGCATCATCCACCTGGAGTTCACTTTAAGCTGTTCACGTTGCTGCGATGTACCTCTTGAATGGTTACGACAGCTTTTAGTTTTTTTTTCCAGATTAGATATTCAAGGTCGCTGCGGTTAATGTAAGACTCGTTCATGTTCCATTGTTGAGCGAAGATGAAGCGTGTCCTACAAAGTATGGCGGGTGCGTCTAAGTACCAGGGCAAGGAGTAGAGGAGCTGCTTGCCACAGCTAAAGAAGAAACATTCTGTCGTAATCGGCGGTGTTAGAGAAATCTGTGCACCGTCGGGGAGTACCTGTATTTCAATTGGTAGTTTGCATAGGCACAGGGTGTCTTGCTTGTATCGGTGCGATTGTCTTGATCTCATCGATGTTAGATTTCTTGGGTCCTTGCTTGATTCCCACGTTGTCCTTAGGGTTACAAGCATTTCTGCCCTTGTGCATCCCTCTATACGGAAACGTGGGATGCCAGAGGTTGTCCGCCATTTCTGGTGGTAGTGTAATCTCCTCACCGATGCGGCGGGACCGTGGCTGTCCAGGGAGGTTCCGTGGGAGCTATCGTTAAGATGTTGGTTTGTCATGCGTTTCCAGGTAGGGAGTTCTCCTCTTCTACGGTAGGGCTGATGTCGATGGATTTCGCATACAGACGGCTTCGAGTGAGGTTTGGTAAGAGATCGGTTGTGTTGTGATAGATTTGGAAGCGAGTCTTAACAGGTGTTAACATCCATTTCCTGCTGTTCAAGCTGATATGCGAGGTTGGCGACTTTCGCTACGAGGTCTTCAATTATGCCATACTCTCGTACTATTTCCATGCAAAAGCCGTTTTGCAGGGTTGCCTTTATTGCTTGAATTCGTTCATCCTTTTGCCGCATTTCTTTGATGAGCAGATCCACATTTTCTAGGAGTTGTTTGCTGTGAAGAAAAGTCAGAGATTTCTTAATGTTTGCCTGCTACTGCGATGCTATAGTAGGTGTTCTGGTGATTGGCTTGCATATATTCTCATCCCCAGATACGAAATGCCACGATTGACGCGAATCCTTTGAATCTGTTTTTCTTTGGCAAACATTGATCATTTTCGGGGAGACAATGAGTAAGTGTTTGTCGCATCGCTTGCAATATGTTTCTGCTTAGGGGTGATACATAAATTATGTCACGCAAAAATCGACCTTTTTCAAACCCCCCTCCTCCCTATGTCACACTTTTTGTAAGGACCTCAATATATTTTGAAAGGGTCGTCACGCTCAGCAAAACCCCCCTCCCCCCTAAAAGCGTGACATAATTTGTGTACGGCCTCTTAGCAGTGGCAGTAGACGGTCTTGTGTTGTTGCCCGAACCAGGATGTCCCTTAGGATTAAAAATTCCTTGACCAAAACAAGCTATGAATGCAGCAACAGATGCTGCGAGCTAAAAAGCGAACTGTCAAACAAAATACAATGCTAGGATGACTGATGGACCAAGAACAATCATGAAACCTCGTCATCCTGGGTTCGGACTTCGTTATCCATATGGATGACCGGGCATAATTTACGTTATGTGTAGCATGTTGTGTTTTGTGAATTTGTAATGTTCTATTTTATTTTTGTATCAGCACACAAACGGGCCTGACACGGGAACTAAGTGTTCTGAATGACTTTTTGATGTTACATTGGCGCCCAACGTGGGGCAAGACGCATTTGTAGTGTTCTGCATGATTTTTTTTTCTGGTTACATTGGCCAATGTTACGCCATTGTTACAAATAGGGGTATGTAGAACACTACAAATGCGCCTTTCCCCACGTTGGGCGATACAATCGAACAACTATTAACCGAAGCCTACAAATGCTCATTTTTAGTTCCCGTGTCAGGCCCGTTTGTGTGCTGATACAAAAATAAAATTGAACATTACAAATGTACAAAACACAATATGCAATACATAACATAAATTATGCCCAGTCATCCATATCTCGCGTTTAGTATCATACAGGCGTATCTACAATGATCGATTTCTCTTCATCGATTTTCTCTTTGGGCTTTTCCGGGAAATACAATCAATGTTTAGATGATCTCTTGGTGTTTTTCGGTACAAGACGACTCGGAGTAGCATCTAAAAAAACAATAAAAGTAGCTGGAAATGATTTGCCGGCCTAGTTATTGACCTGAGAGAAAATCGATGAAGAGAAATCGATCATTGTAGATACGCCCGTATGATACTAAGTGCGAGATATGGATAACGCAGTCCGAACCCAGGATGAAGAGGTTTCATGATTGTTCTTGGTCCATCAGTCATCCTAGAATTGTATGTTGTTTGGCAGTTCGCCTTTTATATTTGGAAACTGTTGATATCAACAATTTCCAAACATAAAACTCGACGGTGACCAAAACCCTTAAGAAAGTTCGCCTTTTAGCTCGCAGCATCTGTTGCTGCATTAATAGCTTATTTTGGTCCAGGAATTTCTAATCCCAAGGGGCACCCTGATTTGGGCAATAACACAAGACGTTTGTTGTCTGTGTTTGGAGACGGCTTGCGTATTGCTGCCTAAATAACTGGAGCGCTACAAATGCGCATTAAAGTCAGGGACAGATTACAAACCAAAATATAACATACAAACTAAACTGACGAAATGTTCACAACAATTTACAAACTTTACACACTCCATGCAACAATCGAAGAATTTTCCATAAATTTCATTCTCCAATTCATGGACAATTCTGAAAGCTATTTTACATATGCAACGACTACTTTACAAACGTAACACAACACCAGCAACAGCGGAAGAATTTTCCAAGAATCGAAATCGCGATTCTTGAAAAAAACTAAAACAATCCTATTTACCATACCATCAAGTAGTCGGTCAATGGCAGCGATGATCATTTTGTTTGTTGCTGAGGAGACCTCAGCGTGAAATTGTCTCCAGACTAACTAAATTACGTAAGCCAAACGATTACCAGATAATTCCACGAATAAAATTGCCACCAGGCTAACTTAAAACTAATAACGCCAGCGAATCCTGACAAAGGGTATGATCTAACGCCATTTACTAACTGCCAAAGAACTGCCATCAACCAAGCACTTAGTCTTTTTTTTTATTCTTGATCACTTAACCTAATTTACAGCTCTATTGTCCACTGGGGCACTACGTGAGCAATTTCAATTGACAGCTGCACTCACATTTTGTACAGCGCCTAGATTCTATTCTACTTTATCGAACTGGTTGCCTTTCTGCTGCTTTCACTTTTTCTACTTAATACCTAGTAGAATAATGAGCACAAGGATAATGATGGATGGCTGTTGTTCCTTTCCAGTCCGATTGGGGGTCCATTATGAGTAGCAGTTCGCCGATGTCCAGGTATCCGCCGGGTCCGTTTGAGCCATGGGGCTCAGAAGAGGGTCAGTGTCAGTTGCTATCGGGGGAAAAGCAACTGACGAAAAATTGCAAGTGCCGGGACTGGGAATCAAACCCATGACCATCCGCATATGAAGCGGACGTGTGACCAACTACGCCACGGGCCCCGGCTAAGCACTTAGTCTTTATCTATCTTTACTGTTGCGGACACTCATATGGGGCCGTTCATAAACCACGTAGACTTGTTGGGGGGTGGGGGAGGGGGGGTCTGACCAAAGTCTACGCTCCATACAAATTTCAAAATTTTTGTATGGACAAAAGTCTACGAGGGGGGAGGGGGGGTCTGAGATGGCCAAATTTTGGTCTACGTGGTTTATGAACAGCCCCTATCTGATCTACTCAGATAATTAACCTAACCTAAACCAGATGGATCAACAAGCAAGGAAACAATAAACTATAACATGAACGTAGGTTTTATAGTTGGGCGCCAATGTAACAAAACACATTGGAACCTTATAAATGCACAGCGCCCCAAGTTGGGTGCCAATGTAACAAATAAATTGGAACCTTATAAATGCTCATTTCATTCATTAATGTAACATAAATTTTTGACAAACACTACAAATGCATTGTGCTCTCGATGGGTACCACAATGAGCCATTTTACGAAGTGACAACAATGTTGATGATGATATTGATTTTCAGGGGTTATTGGACGCTACCTCCTGTCAAAATTCATTCATTAAATGGACTATACACGGAGAAAACAAAGTACCCAAATATGAGTTTATTTCACCCAACTTCGGGGTTGCGTGCGGGAACCCATATTTGAGTTCGTGGAAGCGATGTTGAAGTGGGTTTTTTACATTTGATTCCGTGCAGCAAAGTACTCACTGGCTAAGTTTTTTTCACTCAGCTGCTAGTTCAAAATACTCAAATTTGAGTTCAATGCTGTTTACTCAATTTTGGCTTCCCGCACCGAACTGTCAAAGTTGGGTTGGTTTGCTCTTCGCTCTCTGACAACAACAAAGAGAGTGGATGAGAGAGGAGACAAAAAAGAACTCAAAAGTGAGTTAAAAAAAAACTCATATTTAGGCACTGAGCGTTGTCCTGATCTTCAGCACGCACGAGATTCTCTCTTTGCCTTCAGAAAAAGCGCGATAAATTTTCATATTTACTCTCGAATTTTTCCACTGATTCATACGTAAATGATGAGTCGTTAATTATTGTGCCACTTTCAAACTTTTGTAACTTTTTTCCTACTTCACCAAAATCAACCAAATTTTGCTCAGTTTCACTTTAGAGTATATTGCTTACATGATGAATATTCATCATTTTACCGTTTCAAGGGTCGTACAAAGGTATCAGGAACGATTGTTAGTGGACCACAAGTTAGGAGCCGGGCGAAAACCGGGAACAACACGCAAAAAAGCCGAGAGAGCGCTAGTTACTCGATTCAAGCGTGATCCGAACATTTCCACACGGGACATGGCCAAAAAACTTGATGTTTCGCAAAGTTTCGTACAGAGGGTCAAGAAGCGATCCGGGTTGAAAACGTACAAGGTACAGAACTTCCCAAATCGGAATGAACGCCAGCAGAGTGTTGCCAAAACGCGTGTCTGGAAACTGTACACGAAACTGCTAACGAAATATCGGTGTTGCGTAATGGATGACGAGACCTACATCAAAGCGGATTTTCAGCAGTTACCAGGACAGGAATATTTCACGGGTATAAACAAGTTTGATGTGAATGATCGATTAAAACGGAAGAAACTATCGCAATTCGCGCCAAAGCAGGCCATATGCACTTGTGGCAAACGGAGTGAAACATTCATGACCAAAGGCACCATTAACGGTGAGATCTACAAAAATGGGTGCCTACTAAGACGTCTTTTGCCGTTTTTGAGGAAGCACGATCAAAAACCTTTGTTTTGGCCCGATTTAGCTTCATGCCACTACTCCAAAACCGTGCAGGAGTGGTATGCGGCCAATTCTGTGGATTTTGTGCCGAAAGACATGAACCCACCAAACTGTCCCGAACTCCGTCCAATTGAAACCTACTGGGCCATAATGAAGCGTGAACTAAAGTTATACGTATACGAAAGACCAAAAGAGAGGCGAAAAACGAATCGGAAATGAAAGGGAAGTGGAAAAAACTGAGAAAAGCGTACCGGAAGCGACTGTACGGGCTCTAATGAAAGGCGTCAATCGAAAATGTAGCAATTTTTTTTCAAACGCAACCTAAACTTTAATCGATGTGCATAAGATGAAATAAATACATATACTAAGTTACTGTAAAAATTTGGTCTCATTTAGATAACCGTAGCCGATTTGCCAATCAATCTTAAGTGGCACAATAATTAACGACTCACCCTTTAGTATGGAAGACTTTGGCGGTAAGACGGACAGCTTTTATACGGAGCACCTGAATAGGGCCCTTCATGCCAGCTTTATCGAGGTGCTCTGAAATTAGCGCTCCAGCAAATTCGCCATCGAAAAGATTTGATGAGTTTCCGCCTCCTTACTCCTGGATTTATGGAAAGCGATTCGGTTCCCACTCCATAGGTGGTTTACCGAGTAGATTTGTTGGAACTTCTTCAGAATTTTGAACACGTGAATAAGCAAAGAAATGCACCGAAAAAAAAACTGGAAAAATCAATGAAAAAACACCTGGAAGAACCCCTGAAAGCTTCTATAGAGATTTACTGAAGGAACTCATAAAAACACAAAAGGAACTCTAGGATAAGTGTTTGATTGAACTTCAGGGGGAATTCTTGAAGGAGCTTGGATAAATCCCTGATTGAATTTCAGGAGGAATATCTGCAGGAACTTCTGAAAAAATCCCTGAAGGAGTTGCTGGCGAAATCCCTGCAGAAGTTCCTGCAGAAATATCTGAGAAAACTTTCACAGGAATCCTTGAAGGAAATCCAAGAGAAACTCCGGACGGAACTTGTAGAGCAATACCTGAAGGAACTTCTGAATGTATCCCTGAAGAACTTCCTGGAGGTATTTCTGAAAGTGTTGCTGCAGAATCCCAATAGAAATTACTTAAACAAAATTCTAGAAGGATTTTTTTAAGGAATTTAAATAGAAAGCATTGAATGAACTTCAGGAGAAACCTCTAACGGAACTTTCAGAAGAATCTCAGAGCTTTCTTTATTGTACGGTCATCTATATTTCAGGTGACGTTTAAATGTGCGATTTTCCAACATAACAAGAATTCAGTTTACTAAATTCAAGCATAAAGGTAGCTACTCTTTCCTACAATAAGTGTTTATTCATCACAGAACCGGGTGGGACAGCATCACGTCCCGCAAACGTCTTCTGGTGTGATCCAGAAATTTTGAGTCCACCAACCAAGACGCAACCGGGAAATCCTTTTGAATAAAACGACTCGTTCACTTCCTGACGTCAACTATGTCAACGTCATCTCCCGCCGCCAAACTCCAACAACTGTCACCATCACCAACCGGGCAAACAAAGCTTTCGGAACTCTTGGCGTTGGCGCTGACTGACTGCCATCTGGGCTGGGACAGGGCGGCGACTGCAGGGGTCCAAGGTGGAGCTCACGGAAGAACAAAATCCTCATCCACGGTTTTGAATCGACCACACAGCACATTTGTCCTTGTCAGATTTGCCTAGACAATGGTCGTGGGGTACTCGCTTGGGAGCTGGAATCGTGCGCTACTGGTTTAAGCACTGCCGGAGATTTCATCGTTATCGTCGGCTGTGTGGCTGTAACGTTGCGGGCGGGCGTCGTCGTCGTCGTCGTCGTCGTCGTCGGTGTTGTTGCAAACGAAATGATAAAGGGTTAAAAAAGGACACAAATCTTTCGGCTGATTTATGACTTTTAATTCATCATAGACCGGTTGGCTTAGTCTCCCGGTGGCTTCGAATAGGTTAGGCGTGTGTGTGATTACCATATTATTATTATTTAACTGTGCCAGCAGTTGCTGCGTAAAACCGTGCTCCTTTGAGAATGAATTGTGGTTACTGGATGTACCGAATCGCAACCACTTGGGAAACTGTAAATTTTTGGATTGGAAAGTGCAAAACCCACTTGAGTAACAGAGGCTTCAAATTCGAAGCAATTCGTACACGATCACCAGTGGTATTACTGTAGCAAAATTACGACGACCTCGCGCAGCTTCGCCACACTTGAGCTCCACGCCAGAGCCAGTGCAAATGTCACCAATAAACCGCACTATCTTCATTATTGCTCTCGAAAATCCCACGATGACTCTCAACCGTTTCGCAGACAGACCTCACTGATGCTGCATTTATTGTTCGAGAACTGGCTTTTCATTTGGTGGCATGGCGCTGTTGCAATGACTCTATCGTTTTTTTTTTATCTAACCAAGGGATAAGGAGTGTTCGTGCTAAAACTTGGGCGCTTGAACGATTTCAGAAATCTAACATCTGCTTTTCACAATAGTCTATTCTACAGTTTCTGAAGGACTACAAAATGGTGAGTCGACAAGGAGCGTCCAGCAAAGCTCTGGTCCTCATAAGTTCCTACCTCATGCTTCCACGGGTCAAGCGATGACAAAGACCACCAGCTAAGAGTTGTGATTCGATATTATAGAATATTACAAAACTATGAAATGATTCGTTTGCTTCATGTAGTTCAAGTTCACGGTATGTTTTGTTTGACTAAATAAATTCAATATCAAAATTTGAGATAGCACATCAAACACTTTGCGAATCTGATTCGAAAATGGATATAACGTTGAGACAGTGCATTCTAAAAAAACATGAAATTAATATTTTTGAATCGAAAGAAAAATCCTGAGCTCCTGAAATTCCCCAGAACTCAGAGAAGTATTCCCATATAGTACTGGGATAAATTCCTAGAATTAATTAATCTAGAATACTGAGAGAGATTCTCACAAAAAAATATGTTCGGATTCCTAGAACAACTCCCCAAGAAGCTCAGGAGAAATGAACTTGAATCCTGAAAAGGGTAGCTTAGAACTTTAAGAAGGATTACTCCAGAATTCCGAGAAAGGTTCCCTCAAAATACTGGACGGGATTGCCAAAGAAACCTGAGATATACTCTCACAGAAATCTGGGAGAGTGGGAGATAGGACCCCAGAATCTTGAGAAGAATTCCCAAAATATCCTGGGTGGAATCCATTAGAATGCTGAGAATAATTCTGCTGGAATTCCGAAATGTATTCCTCAGAATTCTACGTGTGACTCCTCAGCATCTTGAAAGGGATCATAAAAAGGGGTAATTCCAGAATCTTGTGAGAAATATATCTAGAAACCTAAGAGACATTTTTCCGAAAATCTGATAAGGATTCTCCCTGGAAGGAATTATAAAAAAACTTCTAGAATGGAATTCCCCAGCATCCTGAGAAGGATTCTCTGGAATTCTGAAAGGTATTCTCGCATAAAACAGAAAATTACCACAGATTCCTCAAAGACATTCCCCTAGAATCTTTGAAAGGACTCCCATAAACTTCTGAAAGAAATTGCCCCATAACTCTGAGAATGATTCCTCTAGAATACTTTAAACTATTACAACAGAATCCCCATAATCTTGTGAGGAATTTTCCCTGATTACTAAGAGGGATTCTCCCAGAATCCTAGAAAGGATTTCTGGGAGCCACTGTTCCAGAACACAGAAAACAGAATTCTACTGAGATTCTCGTAGAATGCCGAGAAGGATTTTTTCCGAACCCTAAGAGGAATCA
This sequence comes from Aedes albopictus, assembly GCF_035046485.1. Classification (NCBI taxonomy): domain Eukaryota; kingdom Metazoa; phylum Arthropoda; class Insecta; order Diptera; family Culicidae; genus Aedes; species Aedes albopictus. The sequence continues at coordinate 155,113,546 of NC_085137.1, read as the reverse complement.
CAAAATCTATGCGAGGGATTCTCCGAAGTTCAAATTTCTCTAGAGAATTCTGCCCAGAATCTCGTGAGAGATTCTTCAATAATTAATAATTCTGAAAGAAAGTGCCCTAGAATCTTGAAAAATATAGCTCCAGAATCCCAAGGAGTTCTCCAGAATCATGAGACAAGTTCCCTAGAATCTTGAGAGAAATTTTCCCAGAATCCTGACGGGAATTTCCCCAGAAAGCCGAATTTTCAGAGAATCTGGGAAAGAGTACCCGCAGTGATTATCCCCCAAAATCTTAAAACGATTGCGCAGAATCCCGAGAAGGATTCTAGTGATCCTGTGTGGGATTTCCTCAGAATTCTGAAATATATTCCTACAGTATTCTGAGAGGAATTTCGCCACAATTCTGAGAAGGCTGAGTATGATTCTCCAAGAAGTCTGAGAGGGGTTCCTGAAAATGCTGAGAAGATTTTCTCAGAATTCAAAGTGGGATCTTGAGTGAGGGTCTTCCAGAATCCTTAGAGGAATCAGCCCAGATCATCCAGAAATTTCTTAGGATCCTGAAAGGGATTTTACCCTGGGTAGGGAACAGGGATTCTTCCACGCATTCTTTTAGAAATTCCTCTCCAGGCTTCAACCAAAGATTTACCCAGGGGTTCCTCCTGTAATTCATTCCGGGATTCATCCAGGAATTCCTTTAGGAAATCCTATAGTTATTCCTCCAGATATTTCTCCCAGGTATTCCTCCACGAATTCCTCCAAGGATTCCTCCAAGCATTCCTCAAGGGATTTCTCCAGGGAATCCACCAGTAATTCCTCTAGGGTTTCCTCCAGGGGTTTCTCCAGGGAATCCTCCTGAAATTCCTTCAGTGGTTCGCCAAGGAATTCCTCAAAAGATTCCTTAAGGAATTCCTCCAACAATTCCACAAGATATAAAACCAGAAATTCCTTTTGGGATTCCTCCTAAATTCATTCATTCTCAAGAAATCGATCAAGGAAATCCTCCAGAATATCCGCCTGAAATTCTTCATGGAACTTCATCAGGAATTCCTCAATCAATTCCTCCATAAATTCCCCTAGTAATAGCCCCAGGCAATTCTCTAGAGATTCATTCAGAATTCTTTCATAAAATGTTCCAGGAAATCCTGCAAAATTCCCCCAAGATTGCCATCAGTAAGTCTTTTAGAGATCCCTCCAGAAAATCCTCCAGGAATTCCTGTTCCCTGCGGAATTCTTATTCCCTTGCTGAGGATCCGTGGAGGAATTCCTTGAGAAACTACTGATGGAATTCTTGGAGGAACTTCTGGAGGATTTCCTGGAGCCATAACTGGGAAAATTTATTGAGGAATTCCTACATAAATTTCGCCAGGAATTCCTTTAACTATTTAACTAGGAATTCCTCTAGGATATAAATTTCTCCAGAAAATACTCCAGAAATTTCTCCCTGATTTTTTCCAGGAATTACTCTAGAAGCTGTTTCGGGAAATACTCCAGGAATTCCTACAAAACATATTCCAAGAATTCCTCTACGAGTATCTGCAGGAATTACTTCAGGAATGGTTCCAGGAATTCCATCACCTTTAACTCAAGGAATTTCTACAGGAATTCTTTCAGCCATTACTCCAGAAATCACTTCAGTAATTCCTGTTGGAATTACTCTAGGGAACCCTAGCGGAATTCCTCCAGGAGTTGTTCCGGAAATACTTCAGGAATTCCCAAGTTTCGGAAATATTCCAGGAATTACACCTGGAGTTCCTTCAGGAATTACTGCAGGAAATTCTCCAGGCAGTCTTCCAAGAATTACTTCAGTAATCTATCCAGAAATTTCACTATGAATTCTTCTAGGAGTCACTTCATAAATTTCATCAAATACTCTTCCAGGGAAGCCTCCTATAATTCCTCTCGGAAACACCACAGCAATTACTCCAGGAATTCTGCCAGATTTTCTTCCATGAAAACATACTGTTATTTCTCCTGGAATAACTCCAGGTATTTCTACTTGTAGGAAGGCATTCCTTCACGAATCACTTCGGGAACTCCTCCAGGCACTCTAATAATTCGCTAAAATTCGTCCAGAATTTCTTTCAGAAATTTCTTGAGGATTTCTTCCAGAAATTTCTCAAATAATTCCTCCGATAATCCCACCAGGAAAGCCTCCAGGGTTTATTTTTGGAAAAAACTCCAGGGATAGCTAAAGGAACTCCAACAGGGATTACTCCAGTATACATCTCAGAACGTGACTCTGGAGCCGACTTACTCATACTGGTATACCCCAGGATAAGGGCTACTCTAGGAATAATTCTAGGAATAACTCCAGAAAATACTTGAAGAATAACTGCAAGAATTACTTTAGGAATTACTCAAGGATATCATCCAGAATTTCTTCAAAAAAATTTTACAGGAATTCTTTCAGGAGTTACTCCAAGTGTTTCTCCAGAAATTACTCAAAAAACTCCTCCTGGAATGACTCCAGAAATAACTACAGGATTCGTGCCAGAAATTACTCCAGGAATTACTTCAGGAAATACTCCAGGAATTGCTCCAAGAGTTCCCCGGAATGCCCTCCAAGAATCACTTCAGGAATTTTTCTAAGAATCCCTGGAAGATTTGTTGTAGTAGTCCATGAAGGAAGTCCTGGAGGAATTCTTGAAGAAATTCCCGAAGGAAGTTCTGGAGGAATCCCTAGAAGAATTCCTGGATAAATCCCTAAAAGAATTCCTGCAAGAATTGCTGGAGGAAGTCCTGAAAAAATTCGCGAAGAATTTTTTGGAGGGATCCCTGGAAGAATTCTTGGATTAATCCCATAGAAATTCCAGAATAAATTCTTGAAGGAATTTCTGAAGGAATCACTGGAGGAACTCTTGGAAGAATTCTTGGATATAGTGCTGGTGCTGGAGGAATCCTTAAAGAGTTTTCTTGAAAACTCGAAAAATCCCTGGTGTAATTCCTGGAGGAATCTCTGGAGGAATCCATGGGGAAATTCCTGGAGAAATTCCTGAAGAGCTCCTAAAGTAACAGAACAAGCTAAATAGCAGGTTCTTAGACTAAAGTTTGCTTAAGAGTGGTTTGTTATATTCTTATACAGCAAAAATGTTTGACGGGTCCTCCAAGAAATCCTTTTGGAAATATTTTTCCAAATATTGAAACTTATTCAGGAATTCCTCCAAGAATTCCTCCAGGAAATCCTTTAGAAATCTCTATACGAATTCTTGAAGGAATTCCTAAATGAATCCAAGGAGAATTTTTTTTTGAATCACTGCTGGAGTTCGAGGAGAAAGCCTTAGAGGAATTCCAGGAGAAATCTTTGGAAAAATCCCTGAAGGAATTTCCTAGGAAATCTCTATCTGAATCCCTATAGATATCCGAAGCAATCCCTGGAGGAATTAATGGAGGAATTTCGGGAAGAATCCCTGATGTTATCTTTGGAATCCTGAAGTATCCTGGAGAAGCCATTGGAGGAATTCCTGGAGAAATCCCTAGAGGAATTCTTGGAGAAAACCAACCAAGGAATTATCAGAGAAATCTCTGTAGGAATGCCTGGAGGAATCCCTGGAGAAATCTCTAGAACAATTCTTGGAGGAAACTTTGATAGAATCCCTGGAGAAATCCCTGAAAGAATTACTGGAGGAATCTTTCTGGGAATGCATGGAGGAATTCCTGCAGGAATCCCTGCAGAATTTACTAGATGAATCACTACCGGAATACCTGGAGGAATACTTGAAGAAACCCGGATAGAATTCTTGGATCAATCCCTGGAGGTATTCCTAGAGAAAACATTGGAGGAATTCTTGGAGAAATCTATGGAGGATTTTTTGGAGGAATATCTGTAGTAATTCCTGGGGGAATCCCTGGAGGAATCCCTAGAGGAATTCTTAGAGAAATCCTTGATAGAATCCCTGGGGAAACCCCTGAAAGAATCGCTGGAGGAATCTTTCTAGGAATCCATGGATGAATCCCTACAGGAATTCCTGCAGTAATTCTTGATGAAACCCGGATGGAATTCTTGGATCAATCCCAGGAGGTATCCAAAACTGATCTTAAGCTACAGTTGATTACACTGAGCGTCGCTCTCATTGCCTTGCCTTCTTTTTGTCATGTTCATTCTCGGCGTAATGCTGGTGGATGACTGCGTTCTTGTATTTGAGCTGGTTTTCGCACTGATTGAACATCATTGGTCTGAATTTTTAGTCACTGCCACCCACTGCTCAATAAGGCAATCCATGACGACTTTTCGCGATGGGGGTGACAGCCAAAAGTATAAACATAGTGTGAGTACAAACAAAAAAAAAATCAGCTGATCGCATCTGTCTCATGGACTGCCTTATTCCTACGATTGCGTTATTATCTCGTGTCCAAATTTTTTCGGTACCAGTCTCCGCAGTCAGCTCTCAATCGGAAACTTCTCGAACACCACACAGTCAGGGAGGGTGGCATTGTTTACTGTTCCCGACCCACACCCCCACCCAAAATCGAAAGAGTTTCCAATTCGATACGGGCGAAGAAAAGGCAATAAGATGACAATTTATGGAATTCCTTGCCTTTTATCTCTGTTCTCGTCGTTGTCCTCGTCCTAGTCGTCGTCGTCGTCGCCGGAGAAAACTTTCGACTCACCACCGCATTGCATTGGCAATATAAAAATCCGCTTTATCATTCCGAGGAGTACCGAGTGGCTTTTGGGGGGCGACAGTAGATTGGATTTCCTCAGCTCATTCGAAAGCCCTTTTGTGTCTGTCGTTGAGTCCAGTCCACGGGAAAAGATGGTCCATTTTCCAGCGATTCCCATCAATGGTAAAGCGTCTCCCCGCCCCGGCTTTCCTGCTTCCTTGCTTTGTGCTCTAATCATCGGAAATAAATCTCACCGCTTTTGTTTTCTATATTTATTTTTCCGCTCCACCGGCCACACGCTCTGTTGTGTCACCACCCTTTTTTGCTTCTATCGGAATGAGATGGGAATTGATGCGACGACAAAGGGGATCCTTTCGAGTGAAGTGCAATTTTCTTACCGTCCGCATTTCCGTTGCCCTCGCCTCGGTGCGATTACTGTGACTTGCAATGCATTTTCATTTATCGCTTTTCGATTATCGTCGGTGTCGGGCGAGGGGGAGGATCGGGGAGAAGGTGATGATTTTACAATAAATTTCCAATCGAATGGGATTTCGGATTTTCTATCGGAAATGACATGCAACACATACAATATTCTTTGTCTGTTTCTTTTCGAAACATGGACGGTTATAGTTGGAATGGCGATCTAGAAGTAAAATAAAATCTCCAATGAACCAGTGTGTAAATGCGTGGTCTCCGGTTAGCCTTGTGGATAAGGCAATGGCTTGCCAATCCGAAGACATCGAGTTCGATTCCCGTTGGGAGCTTTTCCCGGCTTTCAAATTTATCAAATAACAGGCAAACGAAGCTCTTCAATTAATAACTGTGGAAGTGCTCAAAGATCACTAAGTTGAAGCGAGGCAGCCCAAGTTCCGGTGGGAACGTAGAGCCACAAAGAAGAAGAAGAAGAAGAAGAAGAATGAGAAGTTTTATTCAGAAATTTCTCCAGAGTTTCCTTCAGACAATCCTTCAGGAATTCCTTCAGAATTTTTTTAAGGACTCCTTTAAATATTTCTTCAAGGTTTCCGCCAGGAATTGCTTCAAACAATCTTCCAAAGATAATTTTAAAATTTCCTGGTTTGTTTAAAAGATTTTTCAGTAACTCCTTCGAAAATTCCTCGAGGAGTTACTACTAATGTTTTCCGAGGGACTCTTTCAGAAAATCTTCTATGTGTTCTCCAAGAGGTTTCACGAAGAATTCTTTTAGTAAATATTGCACGCATTATGTCAGCACTTCCTCCATGAATTTCTTCACAATTCAGTAGTTCTTGATTATTTCGTATAAAAAATGTTTTAGGAATTCCTCTGAATATTTTTTTTCCATTTCTCCAGGTATTTCATTAGAGAGTCTTCAGAAACATCACAATCAACGCTTCGAAAACTTCCTATGGATTCAAAAAATAAATCTTTCTAGGATCCATTCGATAATTTTGTTCAGGAATTTTTTCCAGAAATTCCGTTTATTGGGGATTACTCTATAAATTACACAAAGAATAATTTTAAAAATCAGGCATAGATTGTTTCAGAAATTCCTCCTTATTTTTTCAGAATCGTCTGCCCAACTTCTCCAGAGGTTCTTTTAGACTCCTCATAGGAATTCTTCAGTAATTTTATCCTGAGATTTCTCAAATAAATCCTACAGTGAATCTATAGAAATTCAGCCAGAGAAGCTTGCACAAAATCGTCGAGGAATTTCTTCAGATTCTAGAATTTCATTCAGGACTTTGTCCAAGAACTCATTCAGAAAGTTTGTCATAGATTTGTTCCAAAAATGTTACAGTGGTTCCTTGGAAAATTCTTCAATGATTCCTTCCATAGAATCTTTCACAAGCCCCTTCCAAAATTACTCTAAGGTTTTTTTCCAGTGAATTTGGCAGAGACTGCTCCAGAATTTCAACCATGTATTTTTTCAGGATTTTTTTATTCTTATGTTGGTTCAGAAATTCTAATAAAGATTCCTCCAGAGCAGACAAATCATTTTTTTTTGGTTTTATTTATGTGTATTTTAACATAACGCTAATTTTACACTTAAAAAAAATCAAATTATTCCTTCAGAAAACCTATCATGAACTTCTTCTTCTTCTTTATGGCTCGACGTCCCCACTGGGACTTGGCCTGCCTCGTTTCAACTTAGTGTTCTTTGAGCACTTCCACAGTTATTAATTGAAGGGCTTTCTTTGCCTGCCATTGCATGAATTTGTAAACTGTGAGGCAAGGACAATGATACACTATGCCAAGGGAGTCGATAAAATATTTTATCATGAACTTCTAATTCTACTAAAAATACCTTAGGAGATTTTTTTTAGAATATTCATTTAGAAATTCCAATGTCTGAGTTTCCTCAAGATTTTTTTTTTCAATGATTGCTTCAGAAGTTTAAAAACTTTTCCGAAGGATTCCTTTAGAAAACATTTCATGAATTGCTTCTAGAATACATTTATGGATTCTTTTACATGATACTTTTGAATAATTTTCCACGCATTCCTCAAGAAATTACGAAACTATGGAAATGTTACAGGATTTTTTTAGAGAATTAATTCCAAAGATCCCTGCATAAATTAAAAGAGAGATTCCCTTAGGTGTTCTGTCGGGTATTCCTTCATGTTTTTTTTTTTCTAAAATAATTTTAAGAATTTCCTCTTCGTTACCTCCAGAAATCGCTTCAAATAATCACTTAGGATATGTTATAGGGGATTTTTCCAGGAATTTTTTAATCATATTTCAAGGCATTTTATTGAGTTTTCCATCGGGGGTTTTCCCAGAAGATTTTTCAGGAATTTTATTTGTTCCATGTATTATTGTGTTACCGTTGTGATGATCTGCGTTGGTTTGTTTTTTTTTTAAGAACAAATGTTAATATTTGATGTTAGTTATTGTTAGTTAACATATAATAAAGTATATGACTGTTGTTAGTTTTCCTTTTCAATTGTTAGTAAAATTGTTATTTGATTATTAAAAATTGTTAAAAACTGTTAGTATTGTAAAATCACTCCGAGAAGCTAGGGACAAAATTTGTTAATGCACGAAAACACATTGAACGCTCCTAACACTTAAAAGCACGGAGGTTTCGAAAAACTGGTAAGAGAGTTGCCATATGTATAAGCCACGTCAAAAAGATAAATGAAAGAGTCTAATGAGGAAAATGGAAGAAAAAGAGAGGAGCAGGCTACTGGGTCAAATAGGGCTAAAGCTAAAGCCTATTCTAATCTCGAGCTCATAGCAAATGGACAATGAAAACCTCTCCACCTAGTTAAAGTTTGTAGCGGTGCTACTCAAAGTAACAGTTTTACCCGAGTGCAATCTGAAGTTGAAATCTGGTGTATTAAACGAAAGTCAGCTGTTTTAAGTATTTTCCACGAAACCCAGTAGCTCCCCTAATGCCAAATAAAATACTAACCCCCTATTAGGACCCATTATCGTTGGCCTGATGAAGGTCTACCACGAGTCGTCAAATTCCGAAGCAGCCTAGAATGTCCGCTTTAGGGCCTCCATCTACCAAGTGCCCAGTAAGACGACCCGTTTAAGAGTCTATACGGCGGCATAAAATTTGAGAGATTATCTTGTAGGAAGCGCTCAGTAGTGTGATCGCGCAATAGTTCCCGCAATCCAACTCTGACCCCTGGTGCACCCCTGGAAGACCCCAGCATCGGCCTCGACGGTCAAGTCGCTCCCTGGACGGCCGTTTTGTGTTCTCCGAAGACTTCAGGGACCGGCGAGGACATCCTAGGCCCGCGACAACCCGAAGCCTCGCCAAAATGTCAAGAACCCCTCCAAGTGCTGCGCTTCCGCTGGCTGGCATCATCGAGACATCCCTCACTCCTACACCTCGTAAGTTAAATAAAACGTTAAAAAAAAATAGAAAAAGTGCGTTTTCTTGGACTCTTGACGAGCTCACGCCGACTCTAAGAGTCTCTCGTGCTAGGGCTGGTCCATCCGACCCACCGGGTAACAATTGTTTCAGAAAATGTTCCAACAATTCTTTCAGGAATTGCTCTAGCGGTTCACTTAATCTTCCTTTCACATTGGGGTCATTTGTGACCTTAAACCGTACACTATGTCATCGAGCTGTTTCCAACGCGATGCAATAGATGGGGTAAAGATTTCTCCAAGAATTCTTCAATATATTGCTTCAATATTTTTTTTATAAGAAGTTTTTTTCAGCGCAAAGATCCATCGAAATAATGTTCTTACTAGGCTAAACTGATGTCATTCTCATGGGGACATATCAGCACAGGAGCGCTAATAACCAGCTTTGGTTTTATCATGGCAGCACTGTATACCATACTCTGTTAAAGATATAGAAAGAAGAATTACCTGATTCACAATCTGTTGATTAGCGACGCAGGATGCAGTGAAAACATACGAGCTATGGTATATAATAGGATGTTTTAGAGGCGTTACAATGCATTTTTGGGCGTTTCAAGGCGTTTCAGGAGGATTCACAGGCTTTTAGATGACCTTATTAAAGCTTTCACGGGGATTTCTGCAGCGTTTCAATGTGTTGCATGGCGTTGCAATTCATTTAAGGGCGTTTGAGTGGGTTTCGAAGGGGTCCCAGGGGATGTCACAGGCTCTCGGATGAGCTTCACGGGGGTTGCAGAGGCATTTCGAGGCGTTACAGTAAATATCAGTGCGTTTTAGGAAGGTTTAAGCTCTCAGGTGAACCTCATGGAAGCTTCATGGTGTGTCAGAGCGTTTCAGGAGGTTTCAGAGGGGTTTTAGGGCGCTTCATAGGCTCTCAGCTGATCTTCACGGGGGTTTCAAAGCATTTCAGGTGGTTTCAGAAGGGCTTTGAGATGCTCCAGCCTGATTTCACTTGTAGATCCGATAACTTAAAACTCCATTTGCCACTTCTTTGCCTTAAACTTAAACCAACTTCATCTGTACTCTTAAGGACACGGTTGTCAGAATCCCAATATGGCCGTCACAATGGCCGCCTTGTAAATCATTCCAATTTTCAGGAGTACAATTCTGGTTATTTAGCGGATAAACAAGACTGACAGTGCTACTTGATGCTCACTCGTAAAGAGCATTGAGTTACATTTTCAGCTCGCTATGTTTTGCGGATCTCCATATTTGTGATCACAAAAACTTAAATACTCAAACTGCTTTCAAATATCGAATAGGTAACTTTACTTTAAAGAAGGTAGGGTCTGGAACCATTTGGGCAGGGGGGCCTTTTTTGGGCACTGCCCAAGCAACACATATGGTTACAAAACAGTGACGGCAGCGTATGCAAGGGTTGCGCAAAAAGTCACAGTGACTTCTGTGCAACCCTTACATACACTGCCGTCACTGTTTTGTAACCATGTGTGTTGCTTGGGTTGCTGCAATAACTCAGTCAATTTTTAACCGATTGACTTGATTTTTGGGACACGATCAGCTACGTACAGTATCTAGTCATGATCAAAAATTCAAGTCAATTGGATTGAAATTGTCTGAGTTATAGCAGTGCCAAAAAAAGGTCCTTCTGCATAAATGGCTCCAGACCCTACCTAAACAGTTTACATATACATAAATGACCTCTAACAAAATGGAGTTTCCAGTGTACTTCGTTCAAAATCTGAATGCAATGCAAGCCAAACTTGTCCAGAGGATAGCATGAAAGTACAGTGATTGCTGCAAGAACATCTACAGGTATATCTATAGGAACTCCGGCACAAATCCCTGAAGGACCTCCTGAAGGCATATTTGAATGAACTCCAGATGGAACCTCTGAATTAATTTATGGAGGAATCTCTAAAGGAATTAATAAAGGAGACTCTGAATGAATTACAAGAAGAACTACAGAATTAACACCTGGAGGAATCACCAAAGAATCTTCCGGAGAAGTCAAAAAAGAAACGCTTGAAGGAATCATAATAAGAGCTCCAGGCGGAATTCCTGCATCGACTCCAGGATGAATATTCGGAGAAATTCCTGGAGCAACCCCTCAAGGAATTCCTGCAGAAATCCCTGAAGGAACCCATAGTTGAATTTCCAAACAAACTTCTGGAAGAATCCCCGAAGGAATTCCTGGGGAAACTTCTGAAGAAATCCCCAAAAGAACTCCCCTATGAATTCTTGGCTACATTCCTGGGCTTCGTGGCCGTGCGGTTAGCGGCGTCAGTCGTTTAGGCGTATTGTGAGTGCCACGGAGTGAGGGTTCGATTCCCGCTCCAGTCGGAGGAAACTTTTCGTCAAACGAAAAATTCTTCACTGGTCCACTGGGTGTTCCGTGTTGTCCGTTGCCTAATGTTAGTGATTGTTCAGTCTGTGCAACCTCTGGTTGAAGACGGTGTAGTGTCTTTTAAAAAAGAATCCCCGAAGGAGCTCCAAAGTGAATGCCGAAATAAATTCCTGGAAGAACCGCTGAAGCAATTCCTGAAAGAATCCCTGGAAGAATTACTGGAGGAATTATTGGAAGAACTCCAGGGGGAATCTCTGAAGTAACTCCTTCCGGTATTCCTGTAATCCTACACACCTAGAAAATATCATGTAATTTTAAGTGTCCTGAACCTGACATATACGAGCATCTTCAAAAACACAAATTTAGAGGTTATAACATGTAAATTTACGTCTTTCAAGACACCCCAAAATAAAACTTATTTTTTCTTAGCGTCTAGCAATCGCTAGAACCGATTTGACAGATAAAACATAGAAAAGTAAAATATTGTCATGCATGGGATTCGAACTCCGGATCTGCTGATCGTGAGCCACATATCTTACCTCTCGTCTATTTCACCGAGTTGGAAGGTGGCTGATGAACGTGATACTGATTCTACGTTTCTGGTGAAACGGATTTGTTAACCAACCAGCACTTACATGATGCGCGTAAAATTGAGTCCAATTTGTGATTCAGTCTTGAAAACATTTACGTTTTTTGGTGGTTCCGTTTCGTGGAAATTTCAGAATTTCTAAGTGTGTAGAAGAAACGAATGAGCAGTTCCTGTAGAGATCGCGAAAGGCATTCCTTAGAGTATCTCTTATGAAATTTTTTGAGTAAGTCCCGAAGCTACTTCTTGATCACTCCCCGAAGGAATCCCTGCAGGAATAGATAAAGGAACTCCAGGAAAGAATTTCGAAAAAAAGAAACCCAGGTAAAACTCCTGGAGGAATCCCTGAAGGAATTCGTTGAGGAATCTTTGACAGAAACCTCAGAGGAATGAAATAAAAATTAAATTTATTTTAGCACTTTATTTGGGAATGCTTTTGAGATTTCTCTAAGAAAACTGTTTTGAAAACCATTCCAAAACTAGTTAGTTTCATTTTCGGTAGTTTTTGGGAATTATACATAAATTTTAATTGGGTGGTAATTTCGAAATTCCATTTCCATTTCTTTCAGTAAACGATTTTGGAATACCATTTGTTAAAAATTCAGATAAAACTGACTTCGGCAATTATTTTTTGAAGGTTTCTTCCATATTGCCCTCGTTGAACTACATTATAAGGAATTCTTTCGGCATCATCCTACTTTTTCCCCGTAATCTTTTGATAGTTTCTTCAACGTTTTCAATAAAAAAACAGTTTTTGGGAATTGATTTGGAAGTGTCTTTGATATTCGTTATTTTTTCGAAACCTTCTTAGATTTTTTATGTGATCATTCTTTGATATTCCTTCAGTATTTTCGTAAGAAATAAAATTGATATTGACTTTGGAAATTTGTTTGTAAATTCGATTTTATCAGTGAACAATTTTTCTTCTGGAATTTCTTAGATTTTTTCCGCGAATTCCTTAGGCAATTTGTTGGTAATTCAGTTAAAATTTCTTTTAACCATTTTTTTTCAACTTTTTCTTATGATTTTTTTTAAAGAGTTCTTTCAAAAACTCCTTAAATACTACTTTGGCAATCCTTTGAGTAGTTTCTTGCACAGCTTTGGTAGTATCACATCCCAGTCAACCAGTGATCGTATAAGATGTTGCCTAAGATGACAATGATGAGGCCAAATGCTTGCATGCCTCCATTTAGGCGCATGCAAAATGTACGTATATCACCTCCACTTTATCATCTTATGCAACATCTTATACGATCACTACTTGACTGGGATGTATCATGTATCCGTGAGTCGGCCCCAGAAGCACGTTCTCCTCCATTTAGGGAATTTGTGCCATCGCCATGAACACGAACCAATTCCTCATTAACCCGAAGGAGAGGGAAAATGTGGAATGGTCATTTATGCATAAGTGTACCATAAAAGGTACAAAGCGACCTGAAAAGAGCACTGTGATAACGCATGAAAGTGTGAATTCAATTGAAACTGTTTTCGCCAATTTAATTGGAACCTCTTAAGAGATTTCATCGACAAATTATTTGGTAATCCTTTTTTTTTGATGATTACTGCGGTACGTTTTTGGGAATTCAGTTCAAATTGCCTGCGACATTTTGTTTGGAAATTTCTTGGGGGGCGTCCATAAATGACGAAGCTTTTTTTAAACGATTTTCAATATCTCCTCCCCCTCGTAGCATTTCGACACACATTCAGATACCCCCTTGTGAATGGCGTAGCTTGCTAAACAACCCCCCACCCCCCTCCTGAACAAAGTTTTCATGTAAAAAAGCAAAAAAAAAAATCGGAACTTTGTTGTGATTTCAGTTTTAACTTGTATGTTTATCGAAAATTATGAAAAAAAAACAATTATAGCAAGAAAACATTGACGACTAGCAGGTTTAGATCGCCGACTTCAAGACCATATGTGCAACCAGTGGAGATTATCACCAAAGCTAATGACTCAATAAACCACCCATCGTTCTGCTTGATGCCGAAGAACCGGAAGTTGATGCTCTCAATACGCTTATTTAATCTGTATTGTATTCTGTAAACTGTAATCTGTTAAGAATATCAAATTGGTTTCAGGAGTTTTTTTTTTAATTCTTTCAGCAGTTCATTCTGGAATTCCTCAAGGAGTTTCTTTTAGGATTCCCATTTTTGAAAATTCTTCCCTTTTTAATTCCTCCAGCACTTTCTTCAGGGATTTCTTCGAAAAATTTCTTTTGCATTTGAGAACACCACCTTCTTGTATTCCTGCAAGGGTTCATTCAGAGATCTCCTTAGATTTCTCCAAAAGTTGATTCTGAGATTTCACGGTAGTTTTTTTTTCTGTTTTGTTTTTTTTTTTAAGTTTATCCATGATTTCCTTCACGAGTTTTTTCAAGGTTTTCTTCTCCGCTCTTCCACCAGCAGTTTCTTCGGACATCTCTTCCGGAATTTCTTTTGAGATTCCTCTTGGAACTGCTTTCTGGGTATCCTAAAGAAGTTCCTTTTAGAACTCCTCTAGGAATTCCTTCTTGGCTCCTTTCAGGAATTCACTCAGATATTCATTCCGAGATCTCTGCAGGAAACCCCTCCGTTATTCTTTCAAAACCCCTCCAGGAGTTGCTTCTAGGATTGCTTCATGAACTTTTTCCGGTATCCCTCCATTCACTCCTTCGTGGATTTCTCCAGGATTTCCTAGACATCCGCGATGAATCCCTTTTCGGATTCCTCTCATAGTTCCTTTTGGAATTCCTCCTTGGAATTTTATTTTTTAGATTTCACCAGGAGTTCTATCTGGATATCTTCCGGGATTCCCCAAAAGTTATTTTCAGGATTCCATCAAAAATTTCTTCCGTATTTTCTACAGAAATTGAACCAAGAGTTCCTTCTGAGACTCTACAAATAGCGCCTTCTAAGATTCTTCCATGAGTTCATTCAATATTTCTCCAAAAATTTCATCTAGAATTGCTCCAGGATTTCCTCACGAGATTTCTTTTGGAATTTCTCTATGATTTCCTTTCAAGATTCCTCCAAGAGTTCCTTCTTCTGGAAGTTCCTTCAGGGATTCCTTCTGAGATTCCTCCAAATCCTTTGGAATGTTTTCAGAAGTTTTTTTTTTCTGAGATTTCCAATGGAAATTTCTGTTGGAACGTTATACTTCTCCTGTTGGAGAAACCTATATAGAACACCATGAGAAATTTCTTACAAAGCTGCTTAAGAAATTGTTGGAGGAATTCTTCGAGGAAGTCCTCTAGAAACTATATAAGGAACTCCTGGAATAAAACCATAAAGCCAAAAACTTAGAAGATGTTTCATTTGAATCCTTAGCGTTGTGCAGTGCCCCATAGCAAGCAACAAACGATTGGTCGTGAGAAGCATTATTCTTTCGCAGAATTTCAAAACCATTTTCTCAGATACAGACAATACAATATATATTTTTTTGATTTACTGGATAATGATACTTAAAGCAAGTAAAAACTGCAATCATTACGAAATACTTTTTTTCAATAGACTTACTAGAAAGCAACGTAGCATAACCCCTACCCCTCTATCGTCTCACTTCGTCACATAATCACAAACACCCTCCTCCTCCTCAAAAAGCTACGTCATTTATGGTTGCCCCCTATGGGTGCTTCCGTCGGCAAAATATCTAAGAATCCAGATGAAATTGAAATGGATGATTATGCTAATTTCTTTGAAATTTCATTAGGAAATCATTTGGGAATTTTCACTGTACTTTTCAAAATTCCCTCCGACATCTTTTTGGAAGTGCCTAATAGGTGTGTAATAGGTGCAAAAAATCTTTTCGCAATTGAATTGGGAATTTATTCGGCAAATTTTTCAGTACTTGCTTTGGCAAATGATATCAAAATTTATTAAAATCGAAACTGTTATATACTATTTGTTTATGAATTTCCTCTGGCAGTATATTTGGATTTGTTTTGTTTTCGATTCCTTCCAAAATTCCATCAGCAAATAATTTAGCATATTTCCTAGTTCTCAAAATTCCTTCGATTTTTTTTTTTGAATTTTTGAATTTTATTGGAAATGTTAAATGGATTTTTTTGACCATTTCTTCAAAGATATTTTCGGCAAATAATTGAGAAATTTCTCTACTATTTCTTCATTATTTCATTTGAAAATTCATTCAAAAATTTATCTGCTTTCTAAAAAAATGCTTTTGATTATTTTAGTGTTTGATTTAGAATTTTTCACTGGAAATTTCTACAATTTATTTGAGAATTCTACCGGCAATCGCCTTGGAAATTGCATAGGAGTGTTTTGGAAAATTCCCTCGTTAATTCGGAATTGATTTCCAAAATTATTTGTTTTTGTAATTTGAGGATTCTTTTTAGTTTAAAAAAAAATCCTTCGAAAACTGTTTGAAAGTATCGTAAGCATCTTTTCAAGAAATTAATCCTTAGGAATTCTTAAGTTGATTATTTTGGAAGTTCCTTGCCATTTATTATCATAATTCTTGCTGCAATCAATTCGGGAATTAAATTCGTAAATTCTTTTGGTAGTTCATTCGACAAGCCCTTCTAATTTGGGCAATTCGATTAGGATATAATTTATCTATTCCGATTATTTCTATTTGCAATTCTTTCGGCAATTTTGAGAGGAATTCTGCTGAAATTGATTGTGGTAATTTATTTAAGAAAACCTTAGAGATTTCCTTACGAAAATAATTTCGGATTTTTTTCAAAAATTCCTAACAAAAATCTAAAAAAAGTTCTTTTATTGTTTTACACTTGGAATGAAATAGAAACCGTTACTGCTGTTATTGAGCTTATTGAGTAAAATCATAAGTTCTCATTGCATACACTGAAAAAAGAAAAGAAAATTCTCAACGTAGGTACCTGCACATCCTAGCCCAAACCCATGCCGAACCGGAAATGCCACACGTGTGCAATTTTGAGGCTAGCCAGACACCTTCCCAAGCCCAGCCAGCCAGCAGCCGGCCGTGTTCTCTGCGGCTAAAAAGTACTAAAGTATGCTAATCGAGTGGCGGTTCCATCGTAATATGCCCTGCCCTTCCACAGTTGCAGCCATACGGAGCAGTTTGGCTTCCCCAAAATGGGAGATTTTTCCCATTCTAATAAAAGAAATGGCAGCTTTCCACCATTCTTCTTCCCCCCACAGAATGGGTCCAGAATTCATCGCAGGCAATGTGGGAAAATTTTTGCAATTTCGCATCATCTGTTCACTGTTGTCCCTGAAGCGATGTGCTGCTGATACGGGCGGTTTGTGATTTGAAACTTTGTTTCCGTGTGGAAGAACGCATCCAAACTGGTGTCGGCTGAAGGAGGGTCATGGAAGGATATGCCGGTCGATTGGGAAGGGGGAGGGTAAGTCACAGGGCGAGATAGTTTGTTGGAGTGAAACCGAAAACAGAATTTCTGTCCTGTGGCGTCAACATCCGCCAGAGGGTCACACTGAATCCGACGATGGGACTTAGGAGCCAGGAGCAGGGGTTCATAAACTGTTTTTTTGTGGGTTGAAAAGTGAGTCAATAACGATACCTGCTACGTTCTTCTGAAAGGGAAGGAATGTTAGTAAACATTCATATCAGAAACCGAGATACCCTCTGCATTTCAACAGTTGTTTCAGGAGAAGAATTTTTTGTAGGACAGGGTAATGCGTAGTGCTGAAAATTTGTCACATTTTCATTCCCGTGGTGAGCAATGCACTTGCGACAAAGAATCTTTCAGAACTCATTTCATTGAACTGGTTATCAGAAAACGGAAAGTGGCGTTGCGCTCTCAACTGTTTGGAAATCTCTGAGAGCCACCCCTTTCATGGCGCATCCCCGAGATTAGCCAGGGATTTCTGTCAAACGGATCCAAGTGCGGTGCGGTAACCATTATTGCTGCCCGGACAAGTAGGTATGGACTGTGTGGAAGAGCATTTCGGACGAAACGGACGGCCAGAGTTCATGGAATAGGTCAGAAATTAAAACTGAAACTATCGAAATGGAAAAGTTTAGCCATAAATTGTGCCATTTTGTTAAATTGGTTATATTTTCGCTTCCGTTCACTGCAGCGAAATACTTCGGTTGAGAGTGAGAGAGGGAGGACCATTTTTCCAGTGTGCATCGGAACGGGTGGCACCCTTTTGTTGTCACCATTGGGCAATCCCTGTGGGCATGAGTGGGGTACTCGCTCGGTGTGGATGGGTTCCAAGTGGCTGCTGGGGCGAGGATTAGTGTCAGCTTGAGCTCGTAACTAAATGCCACCGGCTTACAGCCAGTAGGTAGAGGAATCGTCCAGTTCTGTTTCTATTCAGGCAAATGATTCTGATGGCTTCTAAATGGACAGCTTTGCAGTCGTTCGACAGGAGCTAGAATATATGGACTAGATAATGAAAGCTGAAACTATGGATTACGAACGGTTGGAGACATTTCGAGAGAGCTGCCGGAACATCAGTCTTTATCGAGGGACACTGACATAATTGGAGTTATTATAGTGTAGAAATTTCAGTGAAGTGGATTATAATTGACCAACTTTGGAGTTACAATGTTGGGGAGGTAAAAGTTTTTACACAAAATGGTCATGTTCCCGCTGTTGGAGAGATGATTAAGTTCAGACGGGTCTGCATTTGTGTTTTTTCTTGTAATATATTTTACAGCTGCCGATTTTGTTTTGCCGTTGATCAGTGCACGAACAAAATAAAGTTTATATAAAGTTGAGATAACAAAAATCTCATTGATTTCTCATAATAAATTTTCTCATTTGGTAATTAAAAAAAATGTTCATCATTAACGAAAGTGAAATTCTTTAATTTACATCCGATTTTTTTTGCAGTTTTAGACGCTAGTCAAAAACGATCTCTAGCGAATAATCACGAGCAACACTATTAAGAGAAAACCAACAAAAAAAGATCAATTAAGTGATGCCTCCCGGAGATCCATCAGGATTCCCTCTAGAAAATTCTTTGGGGATTCTCACAGGCAGGGATGGGAACACTCACTTGCAAAGAGTTACATTCACTTGGTATTTTCTCAGCTCAGAAGCGTGCAATCATGAAACGATGTATGGACGACTTTTGCCTTGTGGTTTTGTCTAAAATGTTGCCGAATAAATTGGGGGTTGCACACGAATCCCAAAGTCGTGACAGAGCTGTGAAAGCGACTCTCCACGAGGTGAGTGTAATTTACATTCACCTCGTGGAGAGTTGTCTTCGCAGCTCCCTCACGACTTCGGTATGCGTGTGCAACCCCTACTCTATTCGGCAAACTTTTAGACAAAATCAAAAGGCAAAAGTCGTCCATACATCGTTTTTTGTTTGCACGCTTCTGAGCTAAGAAAATTGCAAGTGAATGTAACTCTTTGCAAGTGAGTGTTCCCATCCTTGCTCACAGGAGTTTCTTCAGGGATTAATCCAGGAGTTTTTTTTTGAGATTCCTACAGGTTTCCTTCTCGGAGTCCTCCTGAAATTCCTTTAAAGATACCTTCAAAATTCCTATCAAGGATTTCTCCAGTAGTTCCCTTCACTTTAGAGATTTCCTCATGATTTTTTTTTTCAAAAGATCTCTCAGGGATTCCGTCAGGAGTTCCTCTATTGATTACTCCAAGAGTTCCTTCAGAGAGTCTCTCAGGAAGATGGCTCCCAGAAACCCATTAATTATTTATCCAGAAGATCGTTTAGGGATTCACATAGCTTCAAAGATTAGTCTAAGAGTTCCTCCATGGATTCCTTCTGAAGTTCCTTCAAGAATTACTACAGGAGTTCTTCTTCTTTATGACACTACGTCCCCAATGAGACTTGACCTGCATCGCTTCAACTTAGTGTTCTGGAAATGCTCTATTCCACAGAAATTTATTGAAAGGTCTTCTTTGCCTGTCATTGCATGAATTTGTCAATTGTGAGGCAAGCACAATGATACACCATGCCCAGGGAGTCGAGAAAATTTTCCCGACTGGAACGGGAATCGAACCCGCCGTCTCCGGATTGGCGATCCATAGCCTTAACCACTAGGTTACAGGAGTTCTTTTAGGAATAAGTCCAGGTGCTCCTTCAAAAATTACTTCTACAATTCCTTCAGGAATTCTTCTAAAACTCTAATCAGGGATTTCCTCTGGCATTCTTTTTCCCGACTAGATGGGAAAAACAAAATTATTACAAATTGTGTTATTTTGTGACAATGATTATTGTAACAACGGTTGTTCTAAAACATGTACTGTTAGTAGTTAAATATATATTTAAATATATATTTCAGAACAAATTTATTACATGTTTTGTTATATTCTCGCGCTTATCTTTTATTAGAGTCCGGTGGCGATCGTACTCCCGCAAGGCATACAGACGCAGTGACACTCGCAAGGCAAAACAAAAGAAAATATGTTCCAGCAAGTGGAGCGGACCTGGTGTGATGGTTAGAACACTTGACTACCACGCCGAGGACCTGGGATCGAATCCCACTCCCGACAAACTCGCAAAATGTGAGTTCTTCCTTCGGAAGGGAAGTAAAGCGTGGGTCCCGAGATGAACTAGCCTAGGGCTAAAAATCTCGTTTATACAGATAAAAGAAAGTAAAAAAATAAATGTTCCAGCAAAAAAAAATCCCATGGGTTTCGCAAAGTGGCAGATGTTTTTGAATCACAATACAGATGAACGGCAGAGTTGCTCAGAGAAATGAGTTTGATTGTTGGCAAACCCCGTAAAATGGAATACAATACTTTTGGAATCTGGTGACGCTGTTATGATTAGCTGCTTTCGCGCTTATTTCAGAAGCCAGAGGCAGATAACCGCCATATTTTGATATTTTGATTTTTCTTAAGAGGCATAATAAATCTCTTGGCTTGAGTGACCAAAAAAACAAAAAATATCAACATTTTTCACGATAAGACAAAAAATCGTATATATTCTGAAATAATTTTGTTACAAAAAATATAACGAAGATTGCAATAAACATGTGATCGCGCACGGGCGGGACCCTTAGTACTTTGTGTGATTTTGTGATCGAAATAAAACACGATAGATTACCACTGCCTTTCAGCCATGGTGGAGGCTCTAAAACTACATTTATTATAACATGTTATCACAGTTGTATGAGATAGGGGGGTAATACCTATATGGACTTTATGAACGAACAACGTTAAGAAATCATGTTAGAGATAATTATATTATATTGCGTAATATAACAAATGTTGTTATACATCTGTTTGAATAAATGAAACAAGTTTTGTTATAATTTTGTTACTAAAATTATAACAAATGTTAATATAATTTTGATATGGATATTGACATGGAAGAATGTTATGATCTTGTTATGTGCTTCTGGTCGAGTTGGTATCTCTGATCTCTCTGGTAGCCCCTTCTCTCCAGACGATCCTTTAGCGATCACTCCAGGAGTTCCATCAAGGGTACCTACAGGAATTCCTTCTGGGATCGTTCCTGGAGTTTCTTCAAGGACCCCTCATGGAAATTCTTCAGGGACTTACTCCAGAAATTTATTCAATAATTTCTGAAGGAGTTCCTCCAAAGATTCCTCCAGAAATTCTTTTATAAATTTCTCTTGGGATCCCTGCTGTGATTTCTTCAAACATCCTTAATGGAATTCCTTCGTAGAATTTTATCAGGGATTTCTCCAAGACTTCCTTGAGATATTCCTGCAGAAGCTCCACCAGGGATTAATCTAGGAGTTCTTTCGAGGATTCCTGCAGTATAGTAGCTCTTTCAAAGATTGCTCCAGAAAATCCACCAGTGAGCTCGCTAGGAGTTGCTTCAAAGATCACCCCAGAAGTTCCAGAAGGATTAAGGGATACCTCCGGAGATCCATAAGGAATTTCTTCAGAAGTTCCTTCAGGAATTCTTACAGGGGGTCCTTTAGAAATTAATCTAGAAGTTTTTCCAGGGATTCCTTCTAAAGTTCTTCTACAGAAGTTCCTACCGGGATTAGTATAGATGAAGCTCCTTCAGAAGTTCCTTCAGAGATCTCTCCTGGATTTCCTTCAGAGTTTCTTACGGGAGGATCCAAAGTTATCTTCAGGAGAATGTTGGGATTCTCCCAGAATTTTATTCCGGAATTCCTACAGAACTTAAAAAAAGACACGGATACGATCACCACTTCCAGTGAGCTATTTGTTCATTGAAGGAAGCACGACACTAGACAACGGACTTCCCGACTAGAAAATTGTAATAAAATTATAACATAATCTTAACAAATCATGTTATTTATAACTCATTGCGATATAATCATGTTCAACATCCTTGGTGTTTTCAAAATACTATAACTCAATCATATCACATCATGTTACAAATGTTCTCATAACTCATTATATTATAATTTAGTTTTGAGTCTTCCGCATTTGTGAAATAATGTAAAAAAATTATATCAAACAATGATAGAAACCAGTAATCCAGAGGTAAAAAATTCATATCACATTTTGTTATAATTTTGATATGATTATAACGAAATAAAATATAATCTTGATTAGACCAGTGTACTTTTTGTTACAATTTTAGTTATTTTAACATCATCCTGCAGCTAGTTCATAACATAATAAGTTAGAGAAAAATATTATAACATCATAACACAATATGATACAAACTTGATATATTTTTCTAGTCGGGTTGCATGCAACGCTCAGAGGCACAGCCGAAAACTTTTCTTGACAGCTGCGGCAAGAATCGAACCCGTACTTCCCAGCACGATGCAACCAAGTGCTTGATGACACTAGCCGTACGGCCACGAAGCCACATAGACAGAGAAATTTGTTCAAATATTAGTCCAGGAGTTCCTACTAAGATTCCTCCAGGAGTTCATTATGGGATTCCTTGAGAAGTTCTTTTCGAGATTCTTCCATAAGTTCTTCCAGGGATCGCTCCTGGAGTACTTCCAAAGATTTTTTTTTCCATGAGATGCCTCCTGGAGTTCCATCAGAAATTTCTCCAGAAGTTTCTTCAGTAATTCCTACAGGATTGTTCAAGAAGTTCCGTCAAGAATTTTCTTAGGACTAAAATCAGGCATATCTCCAGGATTTTCTTGAAGGATCTCCCATGGAGTTCCTACAAGAATTCTTCCATGTTTTCTTTCAGGAAATCCTGCAGGATTCCCTTCTGGAATCTCTTCAAAAAATCTAACAGGGATTCCTTCTGAAAATTATTCGGAGATTTCTCCTGGAAATCCTTCCCGCTTCCTGGAGACATTCCCTCTTGAAATTTATCAAGGATTCATACTGGAATACTTTCAAATATTCTTCCTAAACACCATTCGAGTACTCCGCCTGGAAATCATTCAGAGATTCATCTTAGAATACCTGCAGGGATTCCCCGTGGGCTCCCTTTGGGGAATTTTTCTGGACTTCCTTCGGTAATTCCTCCTGGAATTCGAGAATTATTTCTGGAATTGCTTAGAGGGTTCCTCCAGGGATTATTTCTGATTTTTTTTTCCTAGAGTTCCATCAAGGAATTGTTTCGGGGATTCCTTCTGAAATTCCGTTGGGGATTCCTCAAGCTTCTCCATGCTGGAATTCCTTCGAGAAATCTTTTTGAAAATCCTACAAAAAATCTTCTCGAAGTATTTCGAGGATTCCGCCTGGCATTCATTCAGAGATTGCTCCTGGAATTCCTTAGGAGATTCACCCTGGACGACTTCGGGGATTCCTCCTAGATTCTTTTTCATGGATTCTTCCTGGAATTCCCTAGGGTATTCCTCCTGAAATTCTTTCGGGGATTCCTTCTGGAATTCCTTCTGGAATTCCTCCGAGAATTGCTTCGGGGATTCCTCCTGGAATTCCTTCAGGTATTCCTCCTGCAATTCCTTTGGGGATTCCTCTTAGAATTCCTTCAAGTATTTTTCTTGGAATTCCTTCGGGGATTCTTCCAAGAATTCATTCGGGGATTCTCCTCAAAATTCTTTAGAGGATTCCTCCTGGAATTCCTTCGAGGATTCCTCCTGGAATTCCTTCAAGGATTCCTCCTGGAATTCCTTCGAGGATTCCTCCTGGAATTCCTTCGAGGATTCCTCCTGGAATTCCTCCTGAACTTGTTTCGGGGATATCTCCTGGAATTCCTTCGAGGTTTCCTCCAGGAATTCCTTCAGGGATTCATCCTGGACTTTCTTCAGAGATTGCTGCTGGAATTCTTCTGAGAATTCTTCTTGAAATTAATTCTGGGATTACACCTAGATTTCTTTCAGGGATCATCCTGGTATTCTTTCAGGGATTCCTCCTGGAATTCCTTCGTGGATTCCTCCTCGAATTCTTTCGAAGATTTCTCCTGAGATATTTTCATGGATTCTATCAGGGACTCCTCCTGCAATTCTTCCAGGGAATCTTCCTGAAATTCCTTCTGGAATTCCAGCTGCCATTCTTTCGAGGATTCCTCCTGGAGTTCTTTCGGGGATTCCTCCTGGAATTCTTTCGAGGATTCCTCCTGGAATGCCTCCTGGACTTTCGGGGATACCCCTTGAAATTCCTTCGGGAAATCCTCCGAGGATTCCTCCTGGAATTCCTTCAGGGATTCCTCCTTAACTTTCCTCAGGGATTGCTGCTGGAATTCTTCCTGAAATTAATTCTGGGATTACACCTAGATTTCCTTCAGGGATCATCCTGGTATTCTTTCAGGGATTCCTCCTGAAATTCCTTCGGGGATTCCTCCTCGAATTCTTTCGAAGATTTCTCCTGAGATATCTTAATGGATTCCACCTGGAATTCTTTCAGGGACTCCTCCTGTAATTCTTCAGGGAATCCTCCTGAAATTCCTTCTGGAATTCCAGCTGCCATTCTTTCGAGGATTCCTCCTGGAGTTCTTTCAGGGATTCCTCCTGGAATTCCTTCGAGGATTCCTCCTGGAATACCTCCTCGACGACTTTTGGGGACACCTCTTGAAATTCCTTCGAGGATTCCTCCCAGAATTCTTCCGAGGATTCCTCCTGGAATTCCTTCAGGGATTCCTCCTGGACTTTCTTCAGGGATTGCTGCTGGAATTCTTCTGAGAATTCTTCCTGAAATTAATTCTGGGACTA
This sequence comes from Aedes albopictus, assembly GCF_035046485.1. Lineage (NCBI taxonomy): Eukaryota > Metazoa > Arthropoda > Insecta > Diptera > Culicidae > Aedes > Aedes albopictus. Next base: position 155,089,255 of record NC_085137.1, on the reverse strand, counting down.
CACCTACAATTCCTTCGGTTATTACTTCGAGGATTCCTTCTGGTTTTCTTCAGGGATTCCTCCTGGAATTCCTCCTCGAATTCTTTCGAAGATTTCTCCTGAGATTCCTTCATGGATTCCATCTGCAATTTTTCCAGGGACTCCTCCCGTAATTCTTCCAGGGAATCCTTCTGGAATTCCAGCTGCCATTCTTTCGAGGATTTCTCTTGGAATTCTTCCGGGGATACCTTCTGGAAATATTCCGGGAATTCCTCCTGGATTTTTTCGGGGTCTCCTCCTGGAATTCCTTAGTTGATTCCACCTGGAATTCCTTCGGAGATTCCTCCTAGAATTCCTTCGGAAATTCCTCCTGGAATTCATTGAGGGAATCCAACCGGAATTCTTTCGAGGATTCCTCATGGGTATGCTTCGATTATTCGTTCTAGAAATCCTTTGGAGATTCCTCCTGGAATATCTTTGTAAATTCCCGCTGGAGTTACTATGAGGTTTCTGCTGGAATTCTTTCGTGTATTCCTCCTGAATTTCCTTCGAGGATTCTCCCTGGAATTTATTCGGGGACACCTCCCAGTATTCCACTAAGGATTATTCCTGGAATTTTCTCTGAAATTTCAATTAGGGATTTTATTAGAAGTTTCTGCAGGGTTCTCTTTAAGAGAGATACTTGAACCACCAAGAATTCCTGGAGGAGTTCCTTAACAGTTTCGTACAGCAGAGTAGGGATTAGTAAAAGAGTTCCTTCATGAATTCCTCCAAGAGTTATTTCTGAGATTCATCGAGGAGTTTCTTCTGGGATTGCTCCTGCAGTTCCTTCAAGTTATCATCTGGAATTCCTTCTTTATGACCTGATAGTTTTTGATACTTCTAAGAAAACTAAACAAAATCTGTATCAAAATCGAAACTTTTATGTGATGCAACACGCACTTCACTTATGATACGGGTAATGTAATAATGATGCTGGGTCATTAGGCCGAAGGTCATTAGGCCGAATGGTCATTAGGCCGAATGGTCATTAGGCCGAATGGTCATTAGGCCGAATGGTCATTAGGCCGAATGGTCATTAGGCCGAATGGTCATTAGGCCGAATGGTCATTAGGCCGAATGGTCATTAGGCCGAATGGTCATTAGGCCGAATGGTCATTAGGCCGAATGGTCATTAGGCCGAATGGTCATTAGGCCGAATGGTCATTAGGCCGAATGGTCATTAGGCCGAATGGTCATTAGGCCGAATGGTCATTAGGCCGAATGGTCATTAGGCCGAATGGTCATTAGGCCGAATGGTCATTAGGCCGAATGGTCATTAGGCCGAATGGTCATTAGGCCGAATGGTCATTAGGCCGAATGGTCATTAGGCCGAATGGTCATTAGGCCGAATGGTCATTAGGCCGAATGGTCATTAGGCCGAATGGTCATTAGGCCGAATGGTCATTAGGCCGAATGGTCATTAGGCCGAATGGTCATTAGGCCGAATGGTCATTAGGCCGAATGGTCATCAGGACGAATTGAAAGTTAGCCGTTGTTTTTACCTTTTCCAACAATTTTTGACAAAAACTAGTTTAACAATGGAACTAGAAAGAATAGCCTATGTTTTAAAGAAGGAAAAATTTATGAATTGAATATCAGCAGTTTCAGCGCCAAAAACTATTTCAGCAATGATACTAGAAAGAACAGCCTATATTTAAAAGAAGGAAAAATTCATGGGTAAAATATCAGTAGATTCAGCATCAATAAAGTATCTTCGTGCCTGTCACGCGATACACACATGCAAAATGGTCATTTGCAGAGGAAGTTCTCAGTTAATAAGCTGAGAAGCAGGCTTTGTCTCAGTGGGGACGTAACGGCAAGAAGAAGACCCAATGAACATTCGGCCTGATGACCATTCGGCCTAATGACCATTCGGCCTAATGACCATTCGGCCTAATGACCATTCGGCCTAATGACCATTCGGCCTAATGACCATTCGGCCTAATGACCTTCGGCCGAATGGCCTTCGGCCTAATGACCTTCGGCCGAATGGCCTGACACCTGTAATAATATATGGTAACTAATAACTAATCGCAGTGACGGACCCGAACAGGAATCTTGTGATCTTGATTTACTAATTAGTAATGACCATTTTTCATACGTACATAGCAGGCACGAAGATCTATGCCCAATAATATCAAGGGAATCTCCTTTGCGAAAAGTTCCTTGATCGACCAGGAATCGAACCCTTCACCCTTAGCATAGTTATGCGAAATATCTACGCCTTTATAGCTGTGAGTATATGGGAAATCCTTACCGTCACAATGATTATGAGATCATTATTAACAAAATAATCAATGTCTAGGAATGGGTGAGACACATTGACCATAATGATCCGCTCATTCTTACTTCAGCACAAATTTACTGCATTTCACCATCAACAACGTCATTGCAATTACCAACCCGACAGTGTGCTACAACATTTGGCAACGGCTCAAAACAATCAAAATAAAAAGAAACAATAAATACATACCCGCATAAGGAGGAAAATAGATGCAACCGTTCTGCATTATGATTTTTTTTCCGGGAACCCGTCGTTAGTTGCATTGCAATCCTGCTCCCTAAATGCGGGAAAGCCAAAAGGAAAACAATCGTCTCTCGAATGTACACTGCTGCGCCCCCACAATATAAATATTCCCAAACCTAACATACTGTAGTCGAGGGAGTGGAAGTGCTTTGACTCTATGTTTGGTAGAATTATGCTTATTTTCCCAGAGTACGAAAAAAAAAAAACGGAACAGTAGTTCGGGGTTCCAAGCAATAAAAATGCATTCGAATGAAACGTGAATAAAATTTATGAATTCTCATTTGGAGATCATTTTTCACCACAGCCAACGCCAGCAGCTATCCTGGTGGGAGTCCCAGCCGCAATCGCATCGTCCGCCCGCCCTGCAGATGTTATTATTTGTGTTTGTCACAGTTCAAAATGACGTGACGACTAGTAGGGTAAAAGGGTATAATGCGCCCCACCGGGGCAAAACGAACCCCCTTCATTTTCTAGCGATTCAAGCGCTTTTCGCATGTGTGATCGATTAGAAATCTCGAATATTGAAGAATAATTGCCATCAAGCTGGTCCGTAAGTGGATTGGTACAGAAAAGCAATAAAAATATCAAAAGGCTGAAATCGAGGCTTTTGGCGTAATATTTTACCTCTTGTAAGCTGACTTCATTGTAAACGAAGCTAGTTCTGTTCGCTTGTGTTACTTTGCAATTTTTATGCAGTTAAACACTTGTTGAAAGACTCTCCTAGGATAAGCATGTGGTGGAATTATCCCCTGGGACAATTTTATCACGGGGCTGGACATTTTTCTTTTGATGGGGCGTATTGCCCCGTTTGTTTTGAAAAGGCAAATTTTGGAACGTTTTCGAAAAACGTTTCAAAGCTTCCAAAGCCACCTCTCCAAAGGCAAAGTTCACATGCAACACTTCACTAACTTTAGTAACAACGATTTGCAGTGAACAATAGATGGAATAAGGCGCCAGTTTCAGATATATTGCCATTTCTGCTTAGGGGGGGCATATTATACTTGTTTACCCTAGGTATAGGAACAGTGGAAATCGAATGCCTTATGCTGCACTAGGGCGGGCGGCGGAATCAAGTGGCTTATAGATACATAGTTAAGATGTGACGCCAGGCAGTGCATTTTGATTTCTTTTGCTGCAGAATTTGCAAGTCGTGACAACTGTTTTCCGTTGTCGGTTCTAGTGGGTTAGTTACTTTTAGGATGATTTATCTAGTTTTGTACTCAAATAATTTCGTCACGTATAGAGTCTGGGACTGCTTGGGCAGGAGCACCTATTTGGGCACCTGCTGCTATAACTCAGTCAATTTTGAACCGATTGACACAATCAGATACGCACAGTATCTAGCCATGTGCAAAAATTTAATTTAATCGGTTTGAAATTGACTGAGTTATAGCAGCAAGTGTCCAAAATGCTCCTGCCCAAATGGTCCCAGACCCTATATCGTAGACATAGACAAAACCACGTGAAACTAAGTTTTATTTTGAAACACCGAATGAACTTAACTTTACTTGTAGTGTTTTCAGATAAGGATTGTAAGAACGTCATGTCTGATCTCTGCTGATTCCATTGGTGGCCCGGTAGGGCGAACTTGATCGCTGATCTTTTCTGCATGAGATTTTCTGTAGAAACAGTCTCGAAAACTTGTGCCAGGGTTTCCTTCTTCTACTATTTTTTTATATTAGGTGGAAGTGGAATGTCCTAATAGGAACACAGCCGTTTTTCAGAAGCAATATTGTCCACCGTTAGTTGTTTTACATTCAGCCTATTCATTCCTATTGTAGTCGAATTTGTACCTGGATACTCATAATTTACGTCTAAGCATGGCATAATATGTACAATAGTGGGTAGTAGAAGAAAATACTACTAGGATTGCATAATTGACGATGTTATTTTAACCTTCTTCGGGCATTAGAAAAAAGTTACGAATAATGCATTGAGGTCATTAAGACCCAGAAAATCAAACTCTTATAAAATGATGATTTTTTCACCAATTCAAATGACCAAAGTCTTATTTGATAGATAATTTCGTCAAGAATGTGTTGATATCTTGAAATAGTGGTTCCGGGAACATTGGCCACCGGGAATCTGCTACACAGGGCACCATGTCGGACATGTGGGATAGCACTACATTTTGCCAGTAGTTGTGGAATATCTCGCGTTCTGGACCACTTTAGTTCGAGAATCACTCACTGCGTTTCGCTAGTGTTCTTATGAGCTTTTTGTTCAGTCTGAACGTCGTGTTCTGGACCACCTAGAAGGATACTGTCTTGCGGAAAGTTACTCAGCAGACTGAGAGCTTTCAAATAGAATACAATTTAGTTCTAGTGCTCTTAGGAGCTTCAAGTTCAGTCTGAACGTCGCATATCTTGGTAAAAGTTACTCAGAAGACTGAGAGCTTTCACATAGAATACAATTTAGTTCAAGCTACTCACTACGTGACGCTAGTGTTCTTGGGGTATCCAGTTATGTCTAAACGTCGTATATCTCCCAATCTGGACTAATTTGAAGGATAAGTTTTTGTCCATAAGACTAACAACTTTCACATTGAAATCATTTGAGTTTGAAATCCTCACACTACGTGGAATTTTTTGGTTTAAACTTTAAACCGCTTTGAAGGATACGGTCTTCAGCAAAAATGCTCAGCAAAATAATAGGTTTCAAGATTCAATTTAGTTCGAGAATCACTCACTAAGTGATACTTTTGTACTTGGGGTCTACCAGTTCAGTCTAAACGTTGTAAATCTCGCATTTAGGAACACTCAGAGAAAACCTCACTTTAACTAAGTTGCTCGGAAGAATTATAGTTTTTTAGTAGAAAGCAATTTAGTTCCACATTTATTCACTACTTGGCACTAGTGCTGTAATGAGCTTTGATTCAAGGCGTTGCATATATCACGATCTAGATCGCTAAAAATGACAACTCTTGTTGCAAAGAATGTCCAGTTTGATCAAACGGTAATATTTCTCGCGTTTTGAACCACTTCGAATGACACTCTCTTTGACAAAATTTCCCAGAAGACTTAGAGCTTTCATCTGAAAAACAATTCAGTTTGAAATTTTCCCACTGTGTGGTCTTAGTAGTTTCCAATATAGTCAAGTCATCATTTATCCCGCATTCTGGACCACTTGAAAGAATGCCGTTTCAGCAACGTTGCTGAGACGACTTCCTTCAAGACAACAATAAAGTTGGAGATTCAATCACTATATTGATTAAGTTCTGTAATAAGCTACGAGTTTGGTCTAGGCGTACTACATTTCACGTTCTGAACCATTTAGAAAAAATACAGGTTTCAGAAGATTTGCTCAGAAGAATAAAAGCTTTTTAATTTGTATAGGAGGTTTTCAAGAAATCTCTTTGGGGATCTCCTATTAAAATTTCCTAGACAATTGATAAAAAGTTTTCCAGCAGTTCTTTTGGAACTTTTCAATAATTCCTTTGAAAACACTTTCGGCATTTCTGACAATTGCTTTGGAAAACCATTTTGCATTTCATTAAAAAGTGTATTCATATTTTTTAATGTTTTAATTTTTTTTATCTTCGGAAAATCTTTTGAGAAATTGTTTTTTTTAATTTCTTTGGTAACACCTTCGGAAAGTTCTTCTAAACTTTGTTGGCAATCATTTAGAAAACTCTTTGATATTTTTTTGTATTTATTTGATTGCTTCGACAATTCCTTCAATAGTTCTCTCCGCAAATTCTTGGTTATTATTTTTGCTTTCAGTTTTCAATACATATTTTGTATGAGTATTTGTTCTGCAATTAGAATGAAAATGCATTGAAAAAATCCTTTGAGAATTTATTTGATAAATACTTTTAAAATTTCTTCCTGCAATTTCTTATTGATTCCTTTCTGCAGTTTCGTTGGCAAATTAATTGTGATATTACTTAGCAATTCCTTTGGTAATTTCTTCTTAAATTTCTTTGAAAATCACACAGTGAATTCCTTTGGAAATGATCGTGAAATTACATCAAGATTATTTGGAAACTTCATTTGCGATGCTTTCGGAAGTGCCTTCAACAGCTTATTTGGTATTCTTTTTGAAAATTTCTTCTGCTACGGAATTTACTTCAGGATTTCCTTGTGAAATTTCAGTAGCAATTCCTTTGGAAAGTCATTCGGTAATTTCTTGAGGGTGCCTTCAACGATTTCAACATTCAAACGTTTTTGGAAATTGCTTTTTGAAACATTCTGAATTTTTTTGGAAACTTCTTGATTTTTGATGAACTTCATGAAAACACCTTGATTTTTGGAAATTATTTAGGTAATTCCGATAAGATTTTCTCTGGCCATACCATTGTATTTTTTTTTTCAATTCATAAGGAGTATCTGATTGAATTTCCAAAGTAATAACAAACGAAATTCTGTAAGGATTTTCTAAAGGAGTTTCCAATGCTGAAAGAATACTGAAGAAATTTTTAAATTCAATTTTGCACAGAGCTGTCGAAAGAATAACAAAACAAATTGCCAGTTAATCCCGTTATTCGGGGATAAAAACTTCCAAAGAAATTGATAAAGGAAATCCCGTAAGAGTTGAACACCGTCTTCAGCCAAAGACCACAGACTGAATATAACTTACACTAGACAACGGATAACATGTAAAACTGTAGTGGTTCAATGAAGAATTTTCCGTTTGGCGAAATTTTTCTCCCGACCGGAATGAAAATCGAACCCACAATCCGTAGCTTACAATACGCCTAAAAGGCTGGCGTTACTAACAGTACGATCACGAACCCCACAGTTATGCTGTATATATTTTCATAAATAATAACTTAAAAAATTTCCAATATTACTGCAGAGAAATTTCCAAAAGATTTATCAAAGAAAATTCCAAAGAATTGCCGAAAAAAAACTTATATGAAGTTTTGGATCAAATCTAATAAAAATTGCTGAAAGGATTTTCAAATAATTTGCGCCAAAAGGAAACACGAAATGTTTTTACAGGGTTACTTTTAAGAAATTCGCCAAACCGATTTGCAAAGAAAATACCGAATCAGTAAGAATTGGCAAATAAGTTTCCAAAAGAATGTTGAAAATATTCCCAAAGTAATAAGCAGAGGCTTTTCCAAACAAATAGTAAAAAAAAAACAAAAAGAACTTTCAGATGGGATCCCCAAAGAAATTTCTGCAGAAGAAATTTCTGAAAAAGACCACAAGTCATTGCCAAAGCATTTGTTACATAAGTTCCTAAAAAAACCTTGAAAACTTTCACCAAAGAAATTGCGAGTTCAATTGTCGCTAAGACAGTTTCCAAAAGATTTGGCAAAACTTTGACATCACTCATTCGTAGAGGGTATTCTGCTTAGAGGATTCGAAAAGTCGGTACAAGATCATAATGTAGCAGGTTTAAAAAATCCCAAACAAATTCCCGAAGGAACTTTCAAAGTGATTTTAGAACCGATTTTGAAAGAAATTCCTGAAGGGATTGCTGCACAGATATCCAAAATTATAACTGAAACAAAAAGAAATTTCCGAATAAACTACTTGACACCGAGATCAAACTGACAGCTCCAAAGAACACAACTACCACGTTGTGAGCGAATTTTGAAATAAACTTTCAATGTGAAAGCTTCTTTTCTTCTAGGAAGGTTACATAGTAACATGAGGTAACATGGATATACAACGATTATAGCAAGCTTTCAGCTTCTAAGAACAATACACCCCAAATATTTTTTCCTGAAATTTGCCGAGTTGAAAGTTTTAGCAAAATATTTGTGAAAATACAGCAAGGTTTGCTGATTTGTTCAAGCAAATCTAATGATCACCATCAAAGTTTTGCTGTAACTCAGCAATTTTGCCGAAAGTTCAACATAAAAAGCTTATTCGTTAAGGTGAATATATAACGAAGCTACACCACGAATTTTTAATCTAATCTAATCTAATCTAATCTAACACATGCGCAGCCAGTACAAGAAAGCATCCTGGAAAATAATCAGGTTAGATTACGCCCGATTATTTTTCTTGTCAATATTGATGATTGCAGCATATCGAAGATATGACACAAGCATCAAAGCGGCCAGGCCTACTGCGCAGCGTTTACCGCAAAGATGACTCTTTGAAATGATTCGATTTCTATGAACATTTATATTAAATCGGATCACTTCTCGGATCTTCAGGGGAGGAAGGATGCGTGGACATACCGTACCAAACGCTCCGAGATTGAGATACATATATGAAATTAGGTAATGAAGTGGTATGAATAGATGTTAAAATGAAAAATAAAGCATGAAACGTTCTCACCGAATTTTGTTAATTCATCCGTGAATCCGCTTGAGGAATGGAACTTGCGACGTCCCGTGGCCCAATGTTGATGACCGGATCCATCTATAACTTCTGGTCGATAGTGATACACGTGGATACGTCACTATGAGAAGACGCATCCGATCCTGCCAAACCAAAACTCGCGCACAGCATCTTTGCACTAACTCTATCTAAATCTCCAAAAACAGCACCCATGATGTGATTTCATATTTGACCCAACACAAAAATCTGCGGATCACTTCATACTAGAAAACCCACGAAATCCTCCAATCGAAGATAATGTCTGGGTGGCACAGCACCAAATGGTTCACCAGCGGCGAGCGGGCTTTTTCTCTATAGACTGCCCAACAACTGAACCCAACAACAAAAGCACTACTATTCACGAAACCTGCAGCACCCAGTCCTGAGGACTACGAAAATCACTCCGGATGATGAACCATCGGTGAAAGTATCACGGGAACTTAACCGGACAACAACGCGAAAAAAAACTGTTTAAGAAGCGCGCACCATTATTTTCGCAATAACAATCTTCCAAGCAATCATCAATTTGCACTTCGAAGCTACACCACGAATTTTTAAAAGCACAAATCTAAAGAACCGAATGTCGGTTTGAGCTGAAAAGTTGATCAATTGGTTACCCGCTGGTGGTGACCAATCGATCAACTTTTCAGATCAAACCGACATTCGGTTCTTCAGATTTGTGCTCTTGAAAATTCGAGGTGTGGCTTCGTTATATATTCACCTTGAGAATAGCAAAATTTGGCTGAAAGCGTCTTGGTGTGTAGCATCACATCATGCAAACTCTTATTGTTTTGGGTAACTTTGCCGAAGGCAGTATCCTTCTAAGTGATCAAGAGCGCAAGATATACGACATTCAGATTGAATTGGAAGCTCCTAAGAACACTAGCACCACCCAGTGAGTGATTTTCGAACTAAACTGTTTCCTATGTGAAAGCTCTTAGTCTTCTGAGCAACTTTGCCGAAGGCAGTATCCTTCTACAAGGTCAAGAACACGAGATATACGACGTTCAGACTGAACTGGAAGATCCTAAGAACACTAGCGCCACGCAGTGAGTGATTCTCGAACTAAATTGTTTTCTTAGTGAAAGCTCTTAGTCTTCTGAGCAACTTTGCTGAAGACAGTATCCTTCTAGGTGGTCCAGAACATGAGATATTCGACTTTCAGACTGGACTGAAAACTCCTCAGAATACTAACGCCACGCAGTGAGTGATTCTCAAACTAAATTGTTTCCCATGTGAAAGCTCTTAGTCTTCTGAGCAACTTTACCGAAGACAGTACCCTTCTAGGTGATCCAGAACACGAGATATACGACTTTCAGACTGAGCTGAAGCACCTAAGAACACTAGCGCCACGCAGTGAGTGATTTTCTAACTAAATTGTTTCCTATGTGAAAGCTCTTAGTCTTCTGAGCAACTTTGCCAAAGACAGCATCCTTCTAGGTGATCCAGAACCCGAGATATACGACGTTCAGATTGGACTGGAAACTCCTAAGAACACTAGCGCCACGCAGTAAGTGATTTTCGTACTAAATTGTTTCCTATGTGAAAGCTATTAGTCTTCTGAGTAACTTTGCCGAAGACAGTATCCTTCTAGGTGGTCCAGAACACGAGATATACGACGTTCAGATTGAGCTAGAAGTTCCTAAGAACACTAGCGCCACGCAGTGAGTGATTTTCAAACTAAATTGTTTTCTATGTGAAAGCTCTTTGTCTTCTGAGCAACTTTGCCGAAGACAGTATCCTTCTAGGTGGTCCAGAACACGAGATATTACACAACTACTGGCAAAATGTAGTGCTATCCCACATGTCCAACATGGTGCCCTGTGTAGCAGATTCCCGGTGGCCAATGTTCCCGGAACCACTTTTTCAACATACCAACACATTCTTGACGAAATTATCTATCAAATAAGACTTTGGTCATTTGATTTGGTGAAAAAATCATCATTTTATAAGAGTTTGATTTTCTGGGTCTTAATGACCTCAATGCATTTTTCGTAACTTTTTTGTGGCGCCATTTTGGTTTCACCTTAAGATTTTTTTTTTAAAGACTCGTTTCTGAAAAATATTAAAAGTCAAGAAGTTTCATTGTTAACTAGCAAAAGAGATATTAATGCTTGAAATCGCATTTTGGGTCATAATGACCCTAATGCACGACGAAGGTTAAAATTTGGATAATTACCAATACGCACTATGCAACATTAACCGGCACTAACTTTGTTTGCGAAATGCGAATATTGTGTTCTTCCAGAGGTTTATAGAAAAAAGTGCAATTCTCTCAGAAATATCTGAACAAATTTATGCAGGAATTCATTCTGAGATTTCTACAGGAGATTTCTTCAAAGATTCTTGCCACAATTCCTCTATGGATTTTTTTTTTCAGAAAATCTGATTTTTTTCCTCAAAATATTCAGAAATTTTTGTTTTCTGAGGTTCCCAAAGCTAATCCTTATTATAAACCTTATAAATATTTATCTGATTTGTCTAGAAATTCTTCTAGAAAATTACCAAGATTTTTTTCAGGCAGCTCCTCCAGAAGTTGCATCAAGTTTATTTCAGAATATATACGATAATTCTTTCAGAAATTACTCTAGGATTTATTGTTAAACGTTTCTTCTTTTTTTTTCAAGATTTTTAACCTTCACATACCCGACCCCCAACATCTCATTTTCAAAATGCTGGCATTTCGTCAATTTTCATCCAATTTTTTTAAGTCGCCCTCAATCGATCATAAATTGGTGCAAATTTATAACACCCAAGTGGCAATGTAATATCCGGAACCATTCCGGAGATATTCCGGATTGTACTGGGGTCAGGGAGGGTGCCGAAATGGCTAAAAATGATTATTCCGTGTGTTATTTTGTTTGAACCATCGATTTTCAGCGGAATTTTCATTGCGAACAATAAAACACAACTGCAATAACCAGATTTGAATAAGTTGACCCATCCGGATCACCGTGACATGTTCCGCGGGGGGCTCATTGGGGACACTTCTGGTTTTCATCCAAAACATGTCGTGTGACATATCAAACTTCATGATTTCGAATGACTGATTCAGAAACGATAAACTGAAGTCTGTATCAACTAATATGGCCACCCCGGAACATCTAGCATAAGTTCCACGGAGGTGACATTGGGGTCATATCAAGTTTGCAATCAAAACATGCCGTGCGACGTATCAAACTTCATGACTTCAAAAAAATGGGGCAGAAAAAGTTGACTGAAGTATGTTGTAACTGATGTGGCCGCTCCGGAATACCTGAAACAGGTTCCGCGGGGGCCACTCAAGCACAATAACGCACGAAATTATCACTTTTAGCCATTTGGCAAAACAGACGCTTCCTCCACCCCCTGACCCCAGTACAATCCGGAATATCTCCGGAATGGTTCCGGATATTACATGACCACTTGAGTGTAATAAACTAGCACCAATTTATGATCGATTAAGGGCGACTTCAAAAAAATCGGATGAAAATTGACGAAATGCCAGCATTTTCAAAACGAGTTGTCGGGGTTCGGGTATGTGAAGGTTAATAGATATATCTGCGGATAGTTACCCAGTTCGTTCGAAGATTCCTTCAAAAAAAAAATCTTTCAGAGTTTTTGGAGGCGATTCTGAAATGAAATCATCCAGTATTTTTTTTCCATTTCTGAAGAGTTTCATTCAAAAATATTTTAAGGCATAACTCTGGAATTTGCTTTTGTATTTTTGCCTTTCTCGTACACCCAAGGTGTACCGAAAGGCTATATGTTCACTCCAAAAACGAAAATGTTATAGAGCCCTCGGAGGGGTCAAGTCTTATATACCAATCGACTCAGCTCGACGAGTTGAGATGATGTCTGTGTGTGTGTATGTGTGTGTGTGTGTATGTATGTGTGTGCGTATGTGCGTGTGTGTGTGTGTGTGTATGTGTACAAAAAGGTCACCTCATTTTTAGATAGTAAATATCAACCGATTTCAACGACCGATGGTTCGTTCGACGCGGTATATAGCCCCATTGTTTCCTATTGAAAATGGTTCAGATCGGTCCAGCCGTTCCGGAGTTATGGCCATTTAGGTGTTCCGGATCGGCACCCCAGGAAGGGGCCAGATATAAAAACGCTGCAAACCCATGCATGCGACACATCAAACCACGGCATTTTAAACAACCTGATGAACGGTAAGCAGGAAAATAGTCTCAGACCATATCGGAACCGGTTGTGTTCCGGAACCGGTTCCGGGTGCTCCGCCGGAAGTGGCCAAATATAAAAGTGAACCAAACCCATGCACACGACACATCAAACAGTGGCTTTTTCGATAACCTGATGAACAGTAGGCAGGAAAACATTCTCAGACCATATCTGAACCGGTAGTGTTACGGAACCGGTTCCGGGTGTACCACCGGAAGTGGCCAAATATAAAAGTGAACCAAACCCATGCATGCGACACATCAAACAGTGGCTTGTTCGATAACCTGATAAACAGTAGGTGGGAAAACATTCTCAGACCATATCTGAACCGGTAGTGTTCCGGAACCGGTTCCGGGTGTTCCACCGGAAGTGGCCAAAAATAAAAGTGAACCAAACCCATGCATGCGACACATCAAACAGTGGCTTGTTCGATAACCTGATGAACAGTAGGCAGGAAAACAATCTCAGACCATATCTGAACCGGTAGTGTTACGGAACCGGTTCCGGGTGTTCCGCCGGAAGTGGCCAAATATAAAAGTGAACCAAACCCATGCATGCGACACATCAAACAGTGGCTTGTTCGATAACCTGATGAACAGTAGGCAGGGAAACATTCTCAGACCATATCTGAACCGGTAGTGTGTAACGGTTGTACTACCGTTTCATGAACATCCCTAAAATTTATAATTGAGTGTGCGCCTGTCGAGTAGGCAACACGATGAGAAGTGCTCGAATCAATAGGATAGTTGAATATGGGTAATATAGTGGAATGGTAATAGGGAGTAGTTGTTGATAAGAAGTAACCAGGAATCTGGACAAGAAAATTTTAACTTAGAAAATAAAATCAAGAAAGAGGAAACCGGAAATCAAAAAGAAAATCAGAAAAGTCCGGGGTCTTGAAGCGGAGAGAAAATCAACCTGATCTTTCCCGTTCAGACCACCGAGCTGAGAAGATCGTAAAAATATAAAGTGAAGTTAGTGAAAAGTGTCGTAAATCGAAGTAAGAAGTTAATTTAATCAAGTAATTCAAAGTTTTAAGGTGAAATATTTCTTAAAAGCTATTTTCAGAGTTAAGTTCAACAAAAGTCAGATTAAATCAAATCGTGAGTCGAGTTGAGGAAGAAAGTAAAAAAAGTAAGCACATGCAAATTAAAGTGTTAATGTTGTAAAGCTAATCAAAATTTATTATAGTCTGAAAAATCGTGAGTCGGTATTCGAAGCCTGTGAAGAAAAAATAACCTGAAATTTCAAGAAAACAACGAAGGAGGTAAATTTCCGAAATCGGTATGGATGGGTATATTTGGTGCTAAATATTTCGACTTTCACAGTCATCAACAGTGACGACGACCGTTGGGCGGTTGTCCGCCGAAGTGTGGAGTGTGGAGAAGAGCTATCTCGCTCGTTCAAGGCAGGCAGATTGCAAGCCTTACAAAAATAGCACCCATCGTTAGTCTTGTGCTAGTGATCAGACGAGGGACGATCCCCTAGAGTATTTTTCGCCTCGTGGCTTCGGGTCACAAAAAATATCTCTAGAGTGCGTGGCCATCAGAATAGGAGTTCGGCCTCGCGAGCACCACCCGTCACCACGTGGTTGCCGATATTCGCGAGACGTCTGAGCGGGGAAAGTTTACCATCGCCAGAGTGAATCGTCCTGACTCACGTCCCGGGAACATACAGCAAGCAGGCCCGTCTGATCAGCTTCCACCCCACCCCACCAACGAGCGTCGCAGGGAGGCGTTGTTGACATCGTTTACCTACTGCACGCTATTCCGAGCACAACCAGACTTCCAAGGTTGGGTTCGTTAACGACGACCGCCAACCGTCTCAACAACCTCGGTACGGCGACGTCGAGCGGCACGAAGCCGAGCAAGAACGCGGGTAGCTGCCGTGTCGACCCTTCCGGAGAGAGACGTCCGAGAGCCGAAGGTCGGCGCCGGGAGTCGATCTCTACACCGCGAACGCGGGCCAGCAAGGTAAACTACCAGTCCACGAAGTGCTGTAAGTACCGAAACCCTATACCTATACCACCACTGATACCGATTTACCATCACGATTAACCGTATCGCCCAATAACAGTAGTAGTAGTAGGGAAGAGGGCAAGAGAGAATTTTATAACAGATCACAAACACTAGAAGTGCGCAAGTGACGTCACGGATAGGGCTTTTTTTCTATAATGTTGTTTCAAGCGCAAAATACAAAACTCACGAAGAGAAGATGTTGCATGCAACCAAATACAAAACTGAATCTGTAAAATAGTTTTTGGAAGTTAATTTAGATTAAAAGTTTTTTTATATAAACATTTTTTCTGCGCGATTCTTTTGACCAGCTTCAAGTATACAATCTCAGCAAATAAATAAACTCTTTCTTTTTTAACAGAAATTTTAAGTGAATTTTACATTGGGATGAAAACCGAATTTTGGGGAGAAATTTTTGGGAATTGTTGGGAAACGAAGGAGGTGGATTCTGCAAAGGACAGGATCTTGAGTTAGCTGGGCAAACGTGAATTCTAGCAGACGGCATAGGACGTCTGGCGCATTAAGCTAGAATTTCGGAGGTCCTTGCAGGATCCTCCTTACAAGTGTTCCGGAACGGGTTCCGGGTGTCCGGCGGAAGTGGCCAAATATGAAAGTGAAACAAACCCATGCATGCGACACATCAAACAGCGGCTTTTTCGATAACCTGATAAACAGTAGGCAGGAAAACATTCTCATATCATATTTGAACCGTTAGTGTTACAGAACCCGTTTCAGATGTCCTGCCGGAAGTAGCCAAGACGCATCAAATCGCGGCTCTTCAAGCAACCTGATCAACCTTTAGCAAGAAAATAGTTTCAGACCATATTTGGATCAACCGATAGTGTTCCGGAACCGATTCTGGGTGTTCCGCCGGATGTAGTCAAATGTGGAAGAGAACTAAACCCATGCCTGCGGCACATTAAATAGCGGCTATTTGAATTTCTTGATGAACGATTAGCAAGAAAATAAGCTCAGACCACATCTAAGATCTTTATAAAGACTACCGATAGTGTTCCGGAACCGATCTAGGGTGTCCCGCCGGAAGTAGCCAAGTGCCAAAAGGAACGAAACCCATGCATGCGATACATCAGATAGATTTTATTGACGAGTATCTGGCCTGACAATGCAATGTGTCGAATCCATACAAGTTTGCCTGGGTTTTTAATTCGTGCGCAGAGTAAGACCCACTGCGAACTTTTGCCCCGCATTACTCTATGTTAACAAAAAAGAGATTTTCACATGAGGCGCTGAATTTCGTTAAGGGCTACTTGTGTCACTTACCTTTAGGATGATTTGTAAAAAAATACCCGGATTTTTCACGTTTCTGAAATGCTCAATGTATTAGTTGCTACGGGAACAGCGTACTATCCCTTCGATTGTCTCCGTTCGTGGATTTTGTTAGATACGGTATTTGGTAAAGTTACACGTGAAATCGTTTTTGTTCGTTTGACGTTTACTCACTACCGCCATCAAGCCAGCAGCGAGTTGTGGAATGCAACCTGATGCACTTGGCGATTATTTTTTCGTGACGAAGTTGATGATGAATATGTTCCAAATGATATGTCTGTTTGTCTGTACTAAAGCAATCTCAACAAATCACACCATTTCAGATTCCTGAGGTGTCAGTAGGATAATATACAGTACGCATCAACCCCGGACTAAGATTTTTCAATCCTCTTTTGCGTCTAAAACTATTGGGATTTTTTATGGATTTATTGCTTGCATTTTTTGTCAAATTTTACATGTTTTTTTTTTATTCTTCAATCACTTAACCTAATTTTACAGCTCTTTTTGTCCACTATGGCACTGCGTGAGCGATTCCAATTGGCGGCTGCACTTATACTTTGTACAGCGCCTAAATGTATTCTATTCTAATTCCACTAATTCTAATTCGAACTGGTAGCCTTTGCGCTGCTGTCTTTTCTACCCTGTCCATGGTAGAATGATGAGCACGATGCTGATGGTGTGGTTTATGTTCTATTTCCAGTCCGATTGGGGGTCCATTATGAGTTGCCGTTAGCCGATATCCAAGTTTTTCGGGTTCGTTAGAGCATATATGCTCAGAAGAGGGTCAGGTGTCAGCCGCTCTCGGGGAGAAGAGCAGCTGACGAAAAACTGCAAGTGCCGGGGCTGGGATCGAACCCATGACCATCCACTTATGAAGTGAACGTGTAGCCACTACGCTACGGGCCCCGGCAGCACACATGAATCTTGTAACCTATAATAATAAAATATAGCCTAAAGTGTGAAGAAAAAACTTTGTCGAAGACCGTACAGTCATCTGTGATTGTGAAAGAAGTTCTATCCTAGCTTGTAACTATCGTCTTGATGTTGATCGGCCTTCAGTGATAGTGAAGGTGCTCATGCAGTCAACTGAAAATTCTGATATTTTCCAGCTCTGTCTATACTTTTAACATAATGTCGGAATATGTTCCATTAATAAGTTTCAATTTTTTTTTTTGAATTATTGCTTTTCTCAATAAAATATTCTCAGTATTCAGGAACAGTTCGGATTACGTCGACGGAAAGATCATGCTTCGGAATGATGGCCCATGCACAGAAATTTTCTATACAAAGCAATAGTGGAAGATTACAAGAACAGGGACCGAATTCTAGACCACACGATAGGTAGTAGATTGTCCGCATCACGACGGTTTCAAACCGAACGGACTCAATATATACCAAAACTTCCGTATGAAATTTTTGAGTTTTGCAAAGCCATCTTGACAAGGAAACCTTAACCGATTGAACCCCTGAAAAAGCCCCATACGGACCGAAACGTCGAAAAAAAACATACACTAGTGATTTCGATTTCTCCAAAAGACTGCAAAGCCAAAATTCTGAAGCAAAACTATCTCAGTCGTATCCCGACCAAGGAAAGATCATGAGTACATATTCGACGAGAAAGGCACTATCACCACTAGGTGGATTAATCTGGGTTTTTTTTTTCGTTCAGGATTTGTACAAGAAATTGTACAAGAATTTCTCCAGAGTTATACTAGGAGTTTTTTCTAGAAATTCCTTTAAGAATTTGTTCAGGGCTTTTTTTAGTATTTCTGCTCTATTTGTGTCTGTTATTACTACTGAATGCTTTCTGGGAATCCCTCAGAAAATCTTCTTGAGTTTCTATCGGAATGTCTTCAATAGTGTCCTTTAGCTATCACTCCAGGTTGTTTTTCAAAAACTTCAGAAATTCTTCCACGAATTTTACCTTGAAATAACTTAAAGTTCCTTCAGACGTTCCTCATGTAATTCTTAAAGGGAAGATATTTCAAGGATTATTTGTTCAAGTGCTCCTCTAGAGATAACTTCAGGGAATCCTTCCAGAAAATTTTCATAAATTTCGTTCAGAATTTTTCTCAGAAAATTCCGCAGGATTTTCTTTAGAAATTTACTTAAGGGATTCCATCAAGTATTATTCCAGATATTTTTTGTGCTATTTCTGTAAGAACTTTAGAAAAGAACTATTAAGGAACCCCACGAGATATTTCTGATATACCCATAGTAGAGTAGCAATTTAAAAATGAATCCTTGTTGGAATTTGTAGGAAATCCATGTGGGATTGTTAGATAAATTCATAGATGAATCGCTGAAAAAACATGGAAGCACTTTTGAAGAAATCCCTTGCTGAAATCCCCGCAGAAATCCATTATATACAAGAGCATCTACAAATGCCACAGCATTTTTATTCCGATTTTAAACACCTTATCCTCGTAGCCTATTTTGCTAAACCTAACACATATGGTTCGTAGCAATTTTAGACACTTCCCCTTTCTCCCCAAATACTTCGTTATTTATTGACGGTTCCTGAATACATTTGAGAAGGAATCCGCGGAGAAATGTCTGAAACTACCCCTGAAGGAATTTCCAGTCAAATTCCTTTAGAAATCCCTAAAGGCATTCTTAGAAGAATCCCTGGAGAACTTCTGGAGCAACTCCCGAAGAAGTTCTTGGAGAAACTCCTTGTGGAATATCTGGAATATCTATAGGAGGAATACCTGAAGAAACTTTTTTGAGGAACAAATAGATAAACTTCTTAGGAGATCCTTGTTGGAATAAAAAAAGGAAATGAAATAAAACCTGGGGATGTTCTCTAATAAAGCTTATTCAACATTTTCTGAATGTATTTATGGAGTGGAAACATTTCTAAAGGAATCCCATTTGGAACATCTTGAGAAAGGCCTAGAAACACTTCTGTAAAGACTCCTGGATAATTCTCTTGAAACAATTAGTGAAAAATTCATATTAAAAATCGTAGGACTATTTATGAAAAAAAAAACTGATAAATTCCTTCAAAATTCGTCAAGAAAATTCTGAAAAAAAAATCTGGGAAAGGAGGAAGAGAAGTTTCTGACGGAATCTCTGTAGGTTTCTCTGGAGAAATTTCTTCTGAGATCACTAAAAGTAATAATGAAAAAATGTCTGAAGAAATGCTTGCAGGATTTTGTGGAGTCCATGGAGGTTTGCGTAGATTCCCATTGGAATCCCTTCCTGAAGAAATCTCAGGACGATTTCCGGAGTGGTAATCAAAATTTGCTGGAAGCTTTTCTGAAAGAATATAAGATTGAAATTCTGAAATAAGTCTTGTAGTTTTTTTTTAAGAAATCCACAAAAAATCCTAAAGAAAGACATTTTTTGAATTTTTAGATGAATAACTGATAAAAATTTCCATGGCTTTGTCATGTATTAATCTTCTTCGTGTATTAGCTGACCAGGGATGACAGATGATGTTTTGAAAAATCTGTATCATTTGTAAAAAAAAAATCTGTATCTCATACAAAATTCGGTAGAAAAATCTGTATCCCATGCAAAAAAATAACAACCACTCTAGCTGAAAAATCTGTGTTTCATATAAAACTTAATCTGTACTGATGCCCAAACATCTGGATAATACAGAAAAATCCGCATATATGGCATCTCTGGCCGACACTGACCTCGCTGACGTAGTGCACGTGTTGGGGTCATTATGGCCCCAATGCACGACTAGGATTAAAGAATCATTGGAATATTTTCTTAAAACACGGGAGCTATTTCTGAAAGAATTAGTTGAAGATTCAATGAAAGAATTCCTGGAGTAATTTCTGAAGAGAGAGAGGTGTGGAGCGGACCTGGTATGATGGTTAGAACATTTGACTATCACGCCGAGGACCTGGGATCGAATCCCACTCCCGACAAACTCGCAAAATGTGAGTTCTTCCTTCGGAAGGGAAGTAAAGTGTGGGTCCCGAGATGAACTAGCCTAGGGCTAAAAATCTAGTTAATAGAGATAAAAAAAAAATTGAAGAAATTCATGGAACGATTTTGAAAGGAACCCATAAGAGATTTTCTAAAGGAATCCTTGGAGAAATGTCTGAATTAATCTATATGTAGAGAACTTCTGAAGGAATCTCTGCAGGAATTTCCAATCAAATTTCTGGAGGAATTTATACATAAAACTTTGGAGAAAATCCCTTATGAGTCCCTAGAGGACTATTGCGAATATTTCTGAAATCCGTCTACTGGCCAACAACTTGTGCGCCAACAGCCCATGCGCCGGGTTGTGCGCCATACAAAGTGTAAACAAACAAGTGGTTCGCGCCATGAGCTCTATCTCTTTTAGGGTTCGGATCCACTTTTTTGTCTAAAACATTGAACTTCCTTATGTCTGGAAATAAGGGGGGTTTTCGAAAGCATTGCAGAGAGTTTCAGAGGATTCTCGACGGGTTTTGAAGGCGTTACAGGTACGTTTTCGGGGGTTTCCAAGGGTTTCACGTGAGTTACATGGGGTCCAAGTGAGTATTAGTGGGATTCGGAGGTGTTAGGCAGGGTTCAGATGTGTTACATTGGGTCCGAGGGGTTTTAGAGGGATTTTGGATGCATTTCAGGCAGTTTCAGACCATTTTCGGCGGGATTCAGAGACGTTACGGAGCAATTTTCGGAGGTTTCGTAGTGTCTCAGGTGCGTTACATGGGGTCCGAGGGGGTCAAAGGTGGATTTTGGAGGCATTTCAGGATGTTTCAAAGCGTTTTCGTTGGGATTCAGAGGCGTTACGTAAGCGTTACGGAAGAGTTTTGGGGTGTTTCTGAGCATCTCAGGTGCGTTACATGGGGTTTGAGAGGGTTTTAGGGGGATCTTTGATGCGTTTCAGGAAACTGCAGAGGAATTTCAGGGATTCCATCTTAAAGTCCTTTGAAACGCCCCTAAAATCTCTAGGAACACCCTTAAAATGCTCCTGAAACCCCCTGAAATTCTCTGAAATTACTCTGAAATGCCGTGAAAGGCTTCTCAACCCCTTTGTAACGCTTTTTAAAGGCTCCTGAGATCCCCTGAATTGCCCTTAAAATACCCTGAAACGTCCCTGAAACCCCCTTAAATTCTATTGAAATGCCCCTGAATTTCCCGTAATACCATGTAAACGCCATCAAAACCTGACAGAACGTCCTTAAAAGGCACCCGAAATCCCCTGAAACAACTCCCTAAAACGCCCCTGGAGCCTCATGGAACCCCCTTTCTTGGGCTCTCTGGGAACTTTATGGAAACCCACTTAGCCCCACCTCAAATGCCCAGGAGCAAGACCTAGGTCTAGACTAGAAAATTATATCAAGTTTGTATCATATTGTGTAATGATGTTGTAATTTTTTTCTCTAACTTATTATATTATAAACTAGCTACAGGATGATGTTAAAATAACTTAAATTGTAACAAAAAGTACACTGGTCTAATCAAGATTATATATTTTGTTATTATCATATCAAAATTATAACAAAATGAGATATGCATTTTAGCCTCAGGATTGCTGGTTTCTATCATAATTTGATATAATTTTGTTACAATATTCAAAACTAAATTATAATAGAATGAGTTATGATACAACATTTATAACATAATGTGGTATAATTGAGTTATAGTATTTTGAAAACACCAAGAATGTTGAACATGTTTAAATCACAATGAGTTATAAATATCAAGATTTATTAGGATTATGTTATATTTTTGTTACAATTTTCTAGTCGGGCTGCTCTCACGGACTAGATTCCCTCATTAATGCCCAAATTTAATGTATGCACAAATTTCCTCCTTATAGGCCTCTTTTAATTTATGCACCTCCAGCCATGTGCATAAATTGAGGTTTTAGTGTATGTACGTTTGATTTTCTAAAGGAATAGCTTGAAGAATTTCTGAAAGCATCTGGAAGAATGTATGGGGAAACCTTTGGAAGGTTTTCAAGAAGAATTCTTGGATACATTTCCGCATACTCTATGGAGAAATTTCTGCAAGAAACTCAGGAAAACATTATGAATGAATTCGTGGAAATTTCTGAAGAAATCTCTTGAAGAATTTTTATTTAATCCTCAAAGTTTTTCTGAAGAAATTTATTAAACGATTTCCGAAGTAATCCATACAAGATTTTCTGAATTTACCATTTGAGAAATGTTGGTCCGTTTGAACCATGGGATCAGAAAAGGGTCAGTGTCAGCTGATGGCGCTGTATATTGTCATATGTGAAAAATCGTTAAAAAAACAAAGGGTAGTCAGAAGGTCTCTAAATGTTTCCTTCCGGGCTTAAAACTTTAGCTCAAACGAGTTCTTTCATTGCTCCAGGAAATATTTATAATTCTCGAAGCACCAACTTTGTTTGGCTTTTCAGTCGGAAAGACAGAAGTACACTGGTACAGTGCACTCGCGACAAAAGATCGAACGATACACAACTCATCGATACCTCTAACCTCGTTTGAATACCATTAACGTGCCACGAACGAGACACAATTATTCACATCATCCTCTCCACGCTCTCCAATCAATTAGTCCTGCCTAAAAGTGCAATTAAAATTCATTACACCATCGGCATTTCATTACCGCCATTAGTCTTCCCGGAAAGCCTTAAGCCCAGAAAACATCGCTTCCGGTACCCGACCCGGACCGAACCGAACCGATCCAGCCCAACCTTGCCTTGTGTAGGTCCTCATCGTCGTAATGCATTTTCTCCAAGACTGTCCGGTGGATCTTGGCGGGCTGTTGATTGAGACTATAGAATACGCAAAAAAAAGCAAGAGAAGCAGTTAAAATGTGTTTGAATGTTATTTCAAGTTTGAACAAAAACTAAAGCTTCCAGTTTTAGGAATGGAGTAAGAATAGTTTCAATTTTTTACTTCTTTGATTTATTCCACAATTTTGACATTCTAAATAATGATTTTTACCGTTTTCTTGTATTTTTTCGTGCCTATAACCACAGTTTCAAAACCAAGCTTAATATCCAAATCTTAGACTTTTGAACCAAATTAATGAGTGGGTGCAAGGGGTAAGGTGATAGTTACGTAGTTATGGTATTGATTTCTGAAGATAATGCGGCACTGTTCACTAGTTGCATAACTTGTAGGCGTGATATGAAGGAAAGAAAAGGGCTTTTATCAAGTCGTGAGATCTTCAACTTTTAGTTCTCATATTAGCCATTCAGTTTCCAAAACATCTTTTGCCTCGGTTCCGCACATCTGCTGCACCGAGGAGACAGGGCCAAAAGAAACTATACAACTCGTCGAAAATTTATTTCCGATACATGCCAAAGGCTCTTCTAACGACGATGACGGCGGCGCCGACGACTACGACTACCGACGACGACGACGATCCAACCAGTTTCCAGCTCGTAAATTGCACATGGCAATGTAATTTTATTCAATTGTCATGTACTCTCGTCGTTTAGTCCTGCGCTGGGCCGAGATGCGACAGAGTAATCTTGGTGCCTAGAACCTTCTTCTGGGATGCGCTGCTACGGCTACGCGAACGCGCGGCTCCGATGATGCCGGCCGGCGAACGTGAACATTGAGCAATGGCCATCAGGAAAGCAAGCATTTCTGGAACCGGGCGATTCATTAAATATTCCGGACAATATTTCTCCATTTATTATCGTCCGGTGAGCCCGGCAAAGCAGCGCGGTGGAAAGGTTTCGTCCTCTTGCCTAGACCTAACTACTTGGAAGTTGGATTCGCTTCGGGCTTGGGCTCTTTCTCTTACCTTGCTTGATGGAGGTTGAATCGAAGAGGTAGACGGATTTTTTCTTCTTCCGCTAGGTGCTTTGCTTCACAATGAAGCGTAGCAGGTTAGAAGCAGGGGTGCTCAAACTAGAGGCAGTCACAATCAACAATGTCACGCCAAATTTCCTGGTATCGCCTTGAAATGTGCCCAGAGCAAATTTCTGTGGACTTCCTTTATTTTTTTGTTGAGGCTGCGCCGCTATGAGCCATGGGTCACCTGCGGTGTCCTGCTGGGATCCAATCTAACACTTGCTTGCAGATTTCATTTCCGCCCCTGTAGTGTAGCAGACACACCTCCGCTATCGCTCCCGATTTTTTATCGCTATTGGCTTTTGATAACATCGACGATGGGGCTCCACGTTGGAGATCCAATTGTGAGGCTACCATGCACGAATTATATACCGCAGGCATCTATTGATGAATACCTGCAGCCGTTGGGTGTTCTCCACTGATACACACCAGGTTTCATTGGCGTACAGCAGCACATATTTCACATTCGAGTTGAAAATTCGGATTTCGTTGTGCTGACCAATCTGATTGTTTTTCCATACATTTTTAAACTTGCAAAGACAGCCCTCGCCTTCTTGATCCGTGCACCTATGTTGACCTTGGTGCGACCATTGGCTGCTATTTGATTACGAAGATATTGGAAGCCTCGTTGGAAGCTTTCAACATTCTCTACAACTTGCCCAGCTATCGTGACACAGGAAGGGTTGACCGTGTTTACATCTTTACATGCCGAGGTGCGATCGGCAAGATCATTGAGCTTACTCTACATATGAGAGCGCCGTTGAGCTAGAAGAGTAACGTCAACAGCCAATTCGAAGTTATTTAGGTATAACTATAGGTAGCTTGTTGCGTCGTATGTGAGCGACTAATGCGTTGTCGGAGTGGTCGCTTGAATGCGACCAGGAAGCCGCAAACGCGTCAGTTGAGGGCCCGCACTAAACACGCCCGGTAACGGCAGGGGCGTGGCCATGAAATTCCGTGGGGAAGAAGGAGGTGGTTGTCGTTGAACAGAGGGGCTTTGCCGGAAAAAGCCGGGATTACAGCCAGAACACGGCAGCTGGAGGACGACCGGCATACCAGTGGTAGCCTGATTACAATGCTTGATTGTAGAGCTTGTGACGCCGCCGGAGAGTGTTATAAAACAATCTAGATCACAGGTGACGCGGCCTGACGGGCCTTATCACCAGGGGTTCCCCAGGCTTCTGGTCTCAGCCACGGAAGTCTTATGGGGCGGGTAACAACCACCTCTTTTCCCAGGGCCGGCTCTTCGCTATGGGACTGATCAGGGCACAAAGAATCTTAACACCGCACTTCACTTTTAATACAGATTTATTTTACCTTTTTTTTTGATGTGTGTGTGTCGTGTCGGGTGTAATGTGTAGGCTGGCCAGCGATGACGGAATCTCGATGTGGGATGTGGGATGCTCTGCTTCTCGGCGTGGGCTCGGGAACTCTGGCCCAAGATGGCGACTGGATGGTGTGACTACTTACTTGATCACCGGCGGTCGTGCCGATATCTCGGTGGAGCTTGGTTGCTGTTTCCTGGCTGACCAGGGGTTCTCAGCCGAGCACTAATGGGTCCTATTGGAACACGAGGAATGGGGGTCTTAGGGTTTGGAGGACACCAGTAAGACAGTTTCTCACTTATTACCTGACTCTTTGGTCTACTATAAGCACCACTTAACTTTTCTCTCTGACTTTGAGTACTGACGGTAATCTTCTTAAAGTCAAGGTATCTCAAGACTTCACTTTAAAAAACTTGATGTGTTCACTCCGGAGGTTCAAGTCGAAAAGACCGGATATCTTGCTCCAAACCCTGTATATACTTTCCCAAGATCCTCATCCACCTCCCAAATAGACGTGTGCGCCGCCGCGCCGCGCCGCCGTCGCCGACGATTTTTCCACGCCGCCGCCGCCAGTTGAATTGACCCGGCGCGCCGCTGTTCATATTTTTCCACGCCGCCGAACAAAATTTCCCACGCCGATGAGAAAACGTCAAAGATTTTTTTCTCGCCAACACTTTTCAAATCACCAATTTAAACCTGATAGCAATTTTTAACCAGTTTCTATTGTTTTTATCTTCTGCATTAGACCGGCCCACATTTGTATGACGCGAAAAAAAAGTTTTCAATATTTTCGGGGCACCCTTTAGAATCATGCCTTTGGATGAGAAGAACAATATGTGAAAGATTCCGCTCAATCGGTTGAAAACTGAGCTGGCGCAAATGAGTTGATGATTTGTATGGGATGTTCAGTACAAATATATGGGAAATTGAATAACCTCCAGTCTCTCATACAGCACGCCGGTTTGTCGAGTTCGATTCGGCTCAGAATGAATTAACTGCATCGGCTGTTTTCCTACTCTCCGCATCGATCAATGTGGCGCCATCGCTAAAAGTAAATCGCAAAAATATTGTATGGCGAAAACCATCTAAAGGCAAATTCTTCAAAGTGGAACACATTATTCGAAAAAATATTTGGTAGTGGTTGTGCACAATGGTGACCACTATTAAGCCTACCAAATATTTTTTCGGGAAAAGCTTTGTATTTCAAGTAATTCAAGTTTAGATGCATTTCGCCATACAAAATTAAATTGATTTCCTCCTGCTGATCAACTGTGGCTGCACGCAAAGCGGGTAGTCCATTGAAAGAATACTAGTTGATACCCTAATGAACAACTTTGTAGAACATCATATCATGATAAAACCTAATTCAGCCATCGAAAGCAGGATGAGGACATCTTCCCCCGTTTACTCTCGGTTGTTACATGCAGCACGTGTTTTCCGTTCGAAACTTGCACACTACATCATAGGCGGCTATGTCGTCCTTCATTTCCATTGCCCGCGCACATGGAAGGGTATCGAGACAATGAAGAATTACATAGCTGCGTATGATGTAGCGCGCAAGCTACGACCGACAAACACGTGCTGCGTATAACAACCGAGAGTAAACGGGGGAAGATGTCCTCATCCTGCTTTCGTTGGCCGAAACCGCAACTAAATTAAGTTTTATCATGATATGATCTTTCACAAAGTTGTTCTTTAGGATATCAACTACCATTCTTTCAATTCTGAGCCAAATCGAACTCGCCAAACCGGCGTGCTGAATGAGAGACTGGAGGTTATCCAGTTTCCCATATATTTGGACTGAACATCCCATACAAACCTTCAACTCATTTGCGCCAGCTCAGTTTTCAACCGATTGAGCTGAATCTTTCACAGATTGGTCTGCTCATCCAAAGGAACGATTCTAGAGGGTGCCCCGTGGAATTTTTCAACATTTTTGTATTTGGGCCAGTCTATTCTGCATATTAGGTGTATTTTTCTGTACTTCTTCTTGTCTATCTTACGTAACATTTTTATGTGATTTACTT
Source organism: Aedes albopictus (assembly GCF_035046485.1). Taxonomy (NCBI): domain Eukaryota; kingdom Metazoa; phylum Arthropoda; class Insecta; order Diptera; family Culicidae; genus Aedes; species Aedes albopictus. The sequence goes on along the minus strand of NC_085137.1, from coordinate 155,061,854 downwards.
ATGTCATTTCTAACAGCAATACTTTGAAGATCCTCACTTATTCTATTTTAAATACAAAGCCAGTCTCTTTTGTAAACCATAGCGAATTATCAACAAAATTCTTGGTGGTGATCTAATTAGGTTCACAAACACATCCTTCATCCTTCTACACATTCTTTGTTTATCTCTTGAAAGATTTTCATGGCAATTTACGAATGCCATTCTTGAAGGCATATATTCCATGCAATCATCAGAAATTACTTTAGAGGACCCTCCAGAAATTTTACCATGAGTTCTTCTAAAAAACTCTATGCTTAAGAAACTCCCCCATGGATTATTTCAGAAATTTCTCCAGGGATTCATTCAGAAAATCACCCATGGATTCTAACAGCGTTTTATAATCTAATGTTCCTTCAGAAATATTTTTTAGAGATGTTTGAAGTTTCTCCATAAATTTTCCAAAAAATTATATGAAGAACCTCGTTAAATGGCGCCATTGATTTATTAGAAATTCCATAAGATCAAGCAAAAATGTCTATTTTCAACACCCCCCTACCCTCCCCTTTCCCTTCATTAGCACACTTTTTGTATAGGACTCGTTTGAAATTATCACATTCTTCTGAACTCCTCGCTTCTCAAAGCGTGGCGTAATTTATGGACGTTCGTCCATCAGAAATAACTCCAGAAAATATATTTACACAGTAACCCCAGGGTACTTTCAGGAATTCCTCCATCGGATAATCCGAAAATTCTTTTAGGGCTTTTTCTATAAATTTCTTTATGGAGTGTCTCTTGGACATTCTTCAGAAGTTCTTCCATGATTTTGATTATATTATTCCAGTAGATATTCTTGCAGTGATTTCTGAAAAAAAAAATCATATAGTTCAAGAGTTACTCCGGGTATTCCTTCACGTATTTCACCAGTGATTCCTCCTGAAATTCTTTCAAGGATACCACTAAGATTCTGTAAGAAATTAAGAAATATCTTTAAGAAAAAATCGTAGAAAGCTTTACATATATTCCTTTGGAAATTTCTGGGAATCTTTACAGAAGTTAGAGTATTTCTCCACACATTCTTCCAGAGGTACTTTTAAAACTATGTTCATGAATTCCTTCGGAAATTTTTTTCGAACATCCTCCATGAATTCTGTTAAAAGATTTGTCTTGAAATTTTTCTAAATATTTATTTATAAATCCTTGTAGGAATTCCGCCAAGGGTTTCTGAGGGAGAGTTTACAGATATTTCTTTAGCAACTCTTTCTAAAATTATTTCAGAAAACTTCTTGGGATTCTTTCACATAATCTTCAGGAATTAGATAAACAATTTATTCAAAAATTCCTCCAAAGATTCATTCAAAAGTTCCTGCATGGATTCCATCTAAAGCCTACTAAAGAATTCCATCTGAAATATCACTTAAGACATCTTCAGTAGTTTAATGAGTTTTCATGAATGTTAGTAAGATATTACCTCAAACAATCTTCCAGGGGTGATTTCCGTCAGGGGTTACCGAAGAAATGCTTAGAAGGTTTCTCTATGGAATGCCTCCTGTGGATCCTTCAGATTTTTTTCCTGGGATTCCTTTAGAGATTCCTCCGGGAATTCATTGAGATATTACTGTACAGATATTTGCAGAAGTATTTTATGAAATTACATAAAACATAAAGGAGTTATTCTTGAAGAGTTATCTGAAAGAATTTCTACAGAAATGTTAAAAAATTCCTGATGAAATTTGATTTGATTTCATTTCATTGAAACAATTTCAGAAAGAATCATTGAAGGAGCTCCTGAGATTCACCACAAAAATTCAGTTAATTGGACGATGTGCTTTGATTTTGCCAACATGGTAAGGGCGGATTCAAATATGACGTCCATCATTTTTCAGGATTTTTAGACCGCCCTCCATCCTTTGCCACGCTTTTTCGTATACGTAATACATGGAGTGTCACTCTGTCTCATATCCCCCTCCCCTCTAAACGATGGACGTCATATTTAAATGATCCCTAAGAAAAGGTACTAAAAGAATTCTTGAATAAATCCCCTTATGAATTGTTGAAGGATGATTTTAAACAAACCCTTTAAGAACTCCTGGACATACTTCTGGATTCTTGAAAAAAAAAAAATCTTGCGCAATGTCTGCATGATATTAATGGATTAAACTCGCTGATACAATTTCCCTAGAAGAACTTGTGAAGTATTCATCCTGGGAAACTGGAGAATGCTGTACAGTAATTCCAAGAAGAGATATTCTTGAGATATTCCAGGAGAAATGTCAAGAAATAAAAACTGAAGTGATTTCTTAAGGAACTCCTGGAAGAATCTTTGGATGTTTTTTTTTTGAATTTCTTTATATTTGTGAATTTTAACATAATGCTAATTCTTCACACATCTTTGGATGGATTTTTTAAGGGTCGCCGGAAAAAAATGCTGAAAGAATACATGAAGGAAGGTTTATATAAATCTCGAGAGAAATTTGCGATCCCAAACGTGGAGGAATATCTGAGCATCTTTCAGGAAGCCTCCTGGAGGAACTTTCAGAAGAATCTAAAGAGTTTTTCTGGAGGAATTCCTGAAGAAACGCATGAAAGAATCTTTCGAGGAATTCCTAAAAAAACCCTAACAGAACTCAAAAAAAAAAATCAAATTTTACCATGACAGCACTGATTTAAAATGAGTTTTAGAAGAAAAAAATATCCCAAGAAGAGAAGTGTGACGTTGTGAATTTCTATCGAGAGGAATCCTCCATAATTTTCCTGGTAAACATGCTCAAGGATTCTCTCTAAAATGTATAGCATAATTCTTGCAAGGATAGTTTTTTATTGAAATCTCTGATATGCATACGTTTACACAAGCGTTTACACCTTTCACACAAAATTTTTATTGTCGCACTTATCTTTTATTAGAGTCCTGCGGCGGTCGTACGCTCGCAAGGCATACCGCCGCATGGCAGTCGCAAGGCAAAACAAAAGAAAAAGTGTTCCCGCCAAAAACAAAAGCACGTGGATTTCGCGAAGTTTCAGATGTTTTTGAATGTATTTGTGACGAACGGCAAGAGTGGCTCAGTGGAATGAGTGTTCTTGCTGTCAAACCCCATCTAATGGAATTATATACTTTTAAATCTGGTGACGCTGTTATGATTAGTGACTGTCGCGCTTATATCAGAAGCCAGAGGCAGATAATCGCCATATTCTGATTTTTCTTGAGAGGCATAATAGCATTTTACTAAAAAAAATATGGTCACGCCGATTACGCCGCCGCCGCCGCCGCCGAATAGAACGAACGGCGTGGCGCCGGCGTCGCCGCCGCCGCTGCCTTGAATTACTATAACCGCCGCCGCCGGTGAAAACTGCTTCGGCGCACACGTCCCAAAGCCTCTCGTTGTCCAGCTTTCCTGTCCCTACATCCTATTCATATTTCCAACGCCCACCTTATCCTTCTGTCATCCCGGGATTCCGATGTCATAAGTGTCATGTGTTCAATTGTGTGGAGTAAGTTAACAATATTTGTTTGTTATTCAATTTGGCGGTTGATTATCTAGGAGTGGCTTACCTAGCTATATACATATTATTTAAATTTATAACTGTTATACTCACCCTATTGGGTGATAATTCATGGTGAACAGTAGTATGGTTTCTAAAATTTCTCTTCTCTCTAACTTCTGATTGCTCGCTCTGGATTGGATTTATAGGGTAAATGTACCCGAATGGTAACAAGAGCGACACTGTATTTCTCGAGAGCATCTGGAATACGGCCGGCAAGCAACGCAGAAGGAGGGCGGCACGCGACCGTTCGGAGCACAGGCGTCGAGTTGCTGCTGCGCGGCCGGAGAGCGGACACGAGGGCATACGAATCACGTAGGGTAAACAGGTATAATATGTCCCCCCCCTAAGCAGAAATGGCAATACATATATCTAAAATTGGCGCCTTATTCCATCTATTGTCCACTGCAAATCGTTGTTTCTAAAGTCAGTGAATTGTTGCATGAGAACTTTACATCTGGAGGGGCGACTATGGAAGCTTTAAAACGTTCACCGAAAACGTTCCAAAATTTACCTTATCAAAACAAACGGGGCAATACGCCCCATCAAAAGAAAAACGTTCAGCCCCGTGATAAAACTCTACCAGGGGATAATTCTACCACATGCTTATCCTAGGAGGGCCTTTTAACTAGTTTTTAACTGCATGAAAGATGCAAAATAACTTAAGCGAACAGACTTTTTGATATTTTTATTGCTTTTCTATACCAATCAACTAACGGACCAGTTTGATGGCAATTAATCATCAATGTTTAAGATTTCCAATCGATCCCGCATACAAGTAGCGCTTGAAACGCTAGAAAATGAAGGGGGCGTTTTGCCCCGGTGGGGCGTATTATACCCTTTTACCCTAGCTGTCCACTACCGTTCTCCGCTAGACGGTGAAGTATATTCCCTTTTCCCCTCAAGGGAGGGGGGGGTGGGGGTGGGTTTGTTTGGCGTATTCGCCCTGCGCCCGGTCTATCCTACACTACCACTTTCGCGAGGTTGCCACTTCACTCTTCGGCGGCTGTTCTTCGACTCCCCTTTTCATCGTTTTCTTCGCATTCCATTCTCGTTCCTTTTTTGCGTTCCACAGATCCGCTATCGCATCGCAGCCAACTTCTGCGTGTATTTGCACCGCAGATATGCGTTTTCGTTCAGTTCACAAAAACAACGTTCGTTTAAAATCTACCGTTTAAAACCTAACTTATACAAAAGGTTTCCCTAATTTCACGCACCGTAATACACTAAACAATTTGTTACCGTTCGGTAACAGCACAGACAAACAGACGTAACACTTGCGAAATTTCCATAGACCAAGCTTTTAACGATCATTTTAAATTTTCATAATTATGGCTTTCACAACCAGAGGCGCGCGCATCGTTTTTCTATGCGTTTGACGTTTCACACTAGCGCCTTCTGTTGACGATATTGCATAACATAGTGATTCGTGCAACTTTTCCACCAGGTGATGGTAGTGTGAACTGGGCGATGGATTTCCATGAAAATTGTTCAAGGTGTTACGTCTGTTTGTCTGTGGTAACAGTTTCAATCATGCCAATGATTTTCTTAGAGACTCCCTTGCTCCTGAGACTCCTTACATATTTTCGTGATTGATACGGTCGTAATCAATGAACACCATGTAGAGAGATTCTTGGAATTCATTGATTTGCTACAAGATGATAACGAATCATGAAAACATGGTCCACACACGATCGTCTAGCACGGAATTCTGCTTGTAGCGGCCTGAACATTGTATCAATCTCCTCCGCTATCCGGTTAAGGATCACTTTACAGAGGACTTTGAGAACGATACACAGCAACATGATTCACCGCCAATTATCGCATACAGTCAGTTCACCCTTTCTGGGCACCTTTACTAAGACGCCTTACATCCAGTCGACCGAAAAATTCATATACAGTGTCGGACAAAACAATAGGACCACCAGTTATTTTTCATACAAAATGGCCAAGTTTGTCGATGCGATGCTCGGCTTCTAGTGAATCGATTTGGCTGAAATTTTGGCAGTGCCCATGGGGTTACGTGAATTTCGATTTGTATTTAATTGATTCAGTTCTGTTCACTACATCAAAAGTTACGGATATACGAAACGACAAAATAATAGGACCACTTTCAGATTGCCATGATCAAAGGATATATGAGAGTATCTGATACTTGATGATTGATAAACAAGTACTAAAATTAAGGATGCCATTTAAATTCAGGGACATTTTTGTTGAATTAACCACAAATAATTATCACGAAAATCTGGTCTTAGAATTTTGTCGCACCGTATATCCGTAACTTCGGAACTAGTGAACAGAACTCAACCAATTTAATATAAATCAAAATTCCCGTAATTCCAAGTCAGCTGTCAAAGTTCCAGCCAAATCGGTTTACTAGAAACCGAGTACCATATCGTCAAACTTGGCTATTTTGTATGAAATAGGACCGGTGGTCTTATTGGTTTGTCCGACACTGTATGTTGCAGAATAACTGGGGAGACTGGGGAGACTTGATCCCTTTTTCTTAATTTACCTGAAACTTTAAGAAACAAACACAAAACCAGATCCGGTTTCCGTACAAAATGGCAGGTAAATGGTATCTATTGCAAGTTAATACACAACAGAACTGTGTTTTTATGGAGGCATGTCTTATGATGTATTTTTCAAAAATGGGTGACACTTGATCCCCTTTTGAGCACATGGTTTATTTAAAGGGAAGATAATTCCAGAGTCTTCCTATTTATTTTCTTTTCGAGTTTTTTTTTGTTTTTTCGATGAATATGGAGTGTTTGAAATTGTAAGATTTCCTTAAGTTTTTTAAGGATATGCCGTATTTTCAAAATGGGGAGACTTGATCCCCATTTTCTTGGTTTGTACTAAAGTTATAATTATCTGACACATTTTATCGTTGAATAGACTAGAATTCCAAGTAAATAGAGGGTTCCGAATAGAATTTTATTTTTCACATGTATAATGTGTGTGTAATCCTCGAGGGATCAAGTCTCCCCATGTCACTGTTGTGTATACTAAGTTGAATTAATTAAAATATGTTAACAACAGCTTTATTTGGATAAATAAGTTTGAAAGTATTTTATTTAAACTATGTGCTGTGAAATTTTTACACGATTTGGATCATTTTTCACAAAGTTATTGAGATTTTTCGGAATCGCCTAAAAGATTTCTGAAGGACTGAAAACAAACCAACAGCCGTTAAAAAATAATGCAATGTACAATCGAATTCACTTGTAGCCAAAACATAGTCGTTTGTCCAGGAGTAGTTTTGAAAAAAAAATATGCTAGAAGAAAAATGTTTTGATTCCGACCAAATATGGGGGGAACAAGTCTCCCCAGGGATCAAGTCTCCTCAGTCTACCCTACTGCTTGCGGTTTTCTTGCCTTTGTCGACTAGAGAGTTCACCCATGCTCTTTTGTCCCGTTCAGGGTAACCTGGGGTAATTGACACTCCCGGGGCAAAACGCCCTCACGTTTTTCACTATATAAGTGAAGCTGCGTCAGATGAAAGCAAACTAGACGTAAAATTGAGCTGAACAAGCCCAAGAACGACAAGAATATTTCAAATGAAAAGCGTGGAAAACAATGATTTTCCACATTTGGAAAGACTGTCTAATTTGCCTAATCTCCTCCTGTCGATTGATCCTCGCAATGCGCAGCCGGGTCTCGCCGATTAGGAGATGATGGTTGGATGTAATGTCGGCGCTACGTTTGTTCTGCACATCAAGAAGGATCCGTCTCTATTTTCGTCTGATGATCGATTTTCCGTGACGCCATCACGAGAAACCCATGTCATTTTGTTCACTGTTCGATGAGGGAAGAGCGATCACCATGTCATTGTTGCCACAAAACTCTGCAAACAGCTTACCGTTCTCGCTCATTTTCCGAGGCCATGACGTCCCATGACGTGCTTCAACCTTCGCATTGAAGTCGCTCATGAGGACCTAGGCATCGCGTTTTGGAATCTAATCCACGACAGGCTGTAAAAGTTCTCTTTGTCTTTCAATTCGGCAGCATCGGTTGGCGCGTAACATTGAATCATGGTAAGGTTTCGAACCCGTGCTCTGAATCTGACTATAATTATCCTCTTAATTATAGGTTCTCATGTGTACAGCGATTGCATGAGCGCTGAGCAGGAAAACAACTCCACGGTGACGAGGAGCGTGTTCACCTCTTAGGCCAGAGTATAGCAGAGTTTGACCAGACGCCAATCTGTGTTCTCCAATGTTCGGCCAACGGACTTCGCTCAGTCCTAGGATCTCAAGTTTCATACGGCATGCTTTATTGACTAGTTGTGCCCAGGCTTGGAAAGCGTCAGCGTCAACACGGGTCGTAACGCGATTTTTACAGAGGTGCCTCTCTCAATGTCATCGAATCGGGAGACAATGACCAAGAAAGTCTAGCAATATTCGCTCATTTTTCGATCATGACGGAGCGTGACATGGTTGTAAACAAGGCAATTACTACAACATTCATGGATTTTGTCATTGTTTGAATCCGTCAAAGCATGAATGTATGTCCTCTATATCTGTTAAATACAACGGCTAGCCTAAACTTGCTTGGATCAGGTTAAAATTTTAATTTCAAAGCAATATGAAAGTTTCCGTCATGACGCTTGATCATTGGTGCTATCGGTTGATGCAGGATGACACATAGGTGGCGCGCAGATGCTTTTCGTATGCATGCGAACACTCCAAGTTCAAATTCTTGTCCGTTGTTTCGCGCTAAAAGTCGCTGCCATTGAATCAGTTCGAATTCTTTCATTTTCGATTTCTGTAATAATTTTTGGGTTTCGAGAATAGATTGTTGGGCTTAGGTCTCCTATCTACCGTGGTGGAGCTGCCACCTTAGGTATAGCTTCCGGTGGAGGAACATTTCATACTCAGCTACTGGATGCCAGAACAGACGCTGTTTGAGCCACACCTCCTTCCTGAACAGCCGCTCGAGACGTGCCTTCTCAATCAAGCTGAAGTCAGAAGGACAACAGTGCCCAGGCTGCACTATCAGCTAAGCACACAACTCTTAACTGGCGGCCTTCGTCATCACTTGACCCGTGGAAGCATGAGGTAGGAACTTGTGAGGATCAGAGTTATGTTGGACGCTCTCCCTATCGACACCGTTTTGCATCCTCCTTCCTCTAGAGCGATACATTATTGATGGACAGCGCCTTGTCTTTGGATTAGTCACCTCTTCCTCTCTCCGTTGCCTGTTGTTGTAGTCGATAGAGTAATTTACAGCCTAAAAACTTGGAAGTGTGACAGCATGAAGCTTATCCTGATTTACCGTTTTAGATAACTATTGAAATCCTGTGCTCTCAAGAAAGCAATTCTGAGAATCTAGCACCACTCAGTCCGAGAACCCCTGCAAAGTACAACCAAGCATTAGCTTTCTTTCGGGGCGCCCGGTTGGAAAAGGTGACTGTTTTGAATACGCTTTTGGAGCCATTTACGGAAACCGCCGTGCGCCGCAGCAACCGCATTCGTGACAGCCCAGCCAACAACCATCCGTCCATTTGGTATGCATATGCAGTTTCGGTTGCTGGCAAGTAGTTGATGGGAAGTCGATTACCTTCCACGCTGCACTGCGCTGGCTGGTCCACGTCAGCCAGTCAGTACTGATGGTGGATACGATTGGACAGAAGGAATGGGATTCAGTACACGAGTTGCTGCGTGGGTTCATTTTCGGCGTTCGTGCTTTTTGTACTGAGTAGATGTTGGTGAGGGTTAGATACAGGGTTTCGATGGACTCCATAAAGGCTTTTCTTTCGGATATCCTCCCATAATACCTGATTAGGACTATCAGTTACATTAACATGAAAATTTTATCGCGATATGCTTGGCGGAATCATTTCAAATTGTTGTTGTTGTTTCTTGTACTGTCTTTTAGTATTGTCTTAGTAAATATTACGCTTGGCTTAAACTAACGTGTATGGCTAAAATATTCAATATTCTAATGCAGGTTAAAAGATCTTTCCATCCCAAGCAATGTATTTGTCTGTAATAAGTATTTATCTCACCAGCTTTTTAAGATTTTCTTATAGTGGGCGCAGAATCTCCGACTTTTATGCACGCTCTAATAATACTTCAAACTTTTGCCGCCGTTGCCTTCGTTCCTAAGGCAACATCCTATCAGGTGCACTTTTTAATTTTCCCAGAATCAATCGATTCTGATAAATCGAACATCCCATTATTGGCAGAAGCTATTCATCGCTTGCAGCAAGTGCACTGAACCGGTTGAACGAAGGCGGCCCGGTGAGGCGCGGATCCCAGAAGCAATCCGCTCAATTGTTAATGCAATCTGCTGTTGGAAATTAATTGAATTTTTAATCACTTCGCGAAAGGCTCCGACGGATTGGACGATGATTGGCGAGAGGGTGGGTACCCCTCATGGGGCTCATTGGGATAAATATAGCACGAGACGGAATTGATCTTTGTTTTCCTGTGCCAAAAGCGAGTGCCATTGATAGGGTCGTTCCGGAAAAGCAAAACTCGCAGAGAATGAGCCAGGCCAGGGATGATTGTGTTAATTGTGCTTTCAGAGTCATCCATCATAATCAGTGGCAGGCAATAATGGGTGGCATTGACATCTGCTGCTTGCCAGCGGCGTGAAGACGATTAAACATAAAAGCTCACACCAACAACGACTAACGAGATCTAATGAAGCGAATAAATCCGCCCTGTAAGCTCATCAGAGTGCATCCAGGAAACGGAAGAACATGAGTCCTTGTTTACCTTGTCTCTTTAAATAGATCTGCTTCAGTTTGCGAACACTTTGCTTGCGGCAGCACCACTATGGGTCGTGAATTTTCAAGTGATTGTTTCAGAGCACGTACCCTGATGAGAATGTTGAATTCTCTTTTCACTCATCAAAAAAAGTTGCAAGCTCGACGAAAACCGTCGTACTTAACCACCACGGAAATGTTACAACATACTAGTCCCCTAGCTCAACACCCGCCGCTTCCTGCCTATCCACTGTTTCAATCAATCGCATTGCCAATATTTGCACAGCCAAATTGTGTTGGCTTAGCTCATTTACATTTGTTTGTGTTTTCCTTGCGCGGTTGGGTGCTCCCGGGAGACGAGGATGGTGTTTTGATGTGGAGAGAATTTGAAGCCCGCATTAAGACAGCGGAACGTGGTTGACAGAAATGAAGGCCTAACCTTACTACCAAGATGTGATGGAACTCATCCGAATCATGAATAGTGCACACTTTGAGCAAGTGACTCGAAAGTTTTCGCAGTTCTGTGAAATTAAAAATAAAGAAAGAGAAATCGAAACACAGAGAACAGAGAACAGAAAACAGAAAACCGAAAGCAAAAAGGAAATAAATAGAAAACAGAAACTAGGAGCACACATTATTAAAAACAAAAAGCTAAAACTAATCTTAAATAAATAAAGACAAAATCAAGTGTCAAATCAGAAATCAGAAACCTGAAATCAGCAACCAACAATCAGTTATCAGTATTCAGCAATCAGCAATCAGCAATCAGCAATCAGCAGCATTGAAGAGTTGTTTCCAAGAACTCTTGGAAGTTTTTTGGGCGTTTCGAAGATTCTCATGTGATTTCATGGAAGTTTAAGGAACTTTTTGGTAGGTTTAAGGGGCGATTGTGGGGCTCACTGGGATTTCAGAGGGTTTCATGTGAGATTTGATTTCAAGGGTCCAATAACGTTCTCATAGGCGTGTCAGGGTGTTTCAAGGAGTTTAGGGGCGTATCAGAGGCTTTTGCGGGCCTTCTGGGATTTCCAGGAGCATTGCATGTTTCAGAGACTTTCTGAGTGTTTCAGAGTGTTTCAGAGGGTCCTAGTTGATATCATGGGCGTGTTAAGAGATTTCAAAAAAAAAAAAAAAAATAAGAGGCTACATCAGGATTCAGGGGATTTTGAGGGTGTCCATGGTTCATAAAGGGTTTTAAGGGGTTTCAAAAGCATTGCAGAGAGTTTTAGGGACATTTCAGTTGCTCACATGGATTTTCCATGCCAACACCGCGAAAATCGGGAGGCTACGGTGGGCGGGTCACGTCATCAAGATGTTGGATAGCAACCCGACTAAAATGGTTCTCGAGAGTCATCTGACCGGTACAAGAAGACGTGTTGCGCAGCGAGCTGGATGGGTCGATCAGGTGGAGGACGATCTGCGGATCCTTCGCAGAGTGCGGAACTGGAGACACAAAGCCATGGACCGAGTAGAATGGAGACGGCTACTATGTACAGCAGAGGCCACTCAGGCCTTAGCCTGACCGGTAAAGGTAAGTACATGGATTTTAAAGGACTTCCCGGAGCGTTGCATGGGTGTTTCAAGAAGTTTCAGAGGCATTTTAGTGATTTTTCAAGAAATCCCAGGAGGTTTCAGAACGTTTTAAGAGCCTCCTGAAAGCTTTCTAAGGTGGTTCAGAGGTTTCTGGGGGTAGGAGGTTCAAAGGGCTTGAGGGAGGCTTAAGGGAGTATTAGAGGTGTTTCAAGAGGTCTCAAGGGTTTTCTAAGGTGTTACAGGCTCTCATGCGGCATGGGATACCAAGCAACACACATGTTATAATAGAGTTACGACAGCGCAAGTTTTGGTTGTATAGAAGTTTATTTTACGTAATTCTAACATTGCGTTGAAATAACGTAAAATAAACTTCTATACAACCAAAACTTGCGCTGTCGTAACTTTTATATAACATGTGTGTTACTTGGGATGTGAAGAGGCATTTGTAGTATGTTAGTTTGATGGCTTGAAGGGTTGTAGGAGATTTCAGTGACGCTCTAGGGAATCTCAGGAGCTTCATGCGGTATCAGGAGGACCCATGAGCCCAGTACACGCTCACGATGTGTACCACAAGCGTGCTCTTTTCATGGTATGTGTACTCCGTACACGATGCGGCTGCTCCCGAGTTAAGGGGTGTTAAAGGGCTTTCATGAGGTTCAGGGCTGCTCCCTGGGGTCTCATGTGTCGTCACGAGATTTGCAGTAGCGTTTGATTGGTGTTCTATAAGTTTGTAGAGGATTTCAGGGGCCTTTCAAGGTGACTTTTGGGAGGATTTAAGAAGTTACAGTAAGTTTTCAGGAGGTTTCCAGAGGCATTTTAGAGGGTCTCAATAAAATTAAGGATTTTTCAGCGTTTCAAGGATGTTTCAGGGGTTTTCAGGGACCGGTAAAATTTCAATTGATGCACACCTAGTCTCCGACAGAAAAAGAAGTTCAAATGTAAGGGAAAATAGCGGAGCAAATGTCTAAGCAACATATTTTAACTGGCTTTCTCAGTCTGGGGAAATTCAAAACGACTAGTTTTGTATTGCTCATTTCGGCCTTGTTTATTTGGCCTTTTTCAAGGGTAAACTAAAATAGAGTATACATTTTTGGTATTACAACATAGAACAGAAAACATAACATAAAACTCCACCTACACTGTCTGTCGTTCTTCGTTACATTTATATATGCCGCAATTTTCATGTTGGGCTTCTTGTATGCCTGGTTTTTGTAAATAACACTTATTAGGGACATTTAACATTTTTTACCATATTCAAAAACTTACGAAATAACTATTTGATTTTGTTTGGGGACACTGGACTGGACACACCTATTAACAACGACCTGGACTGTACGATTACAAAATGATATTCTACGGTTGGTTAAAAGATGGCGGGTAAGGCAAGATGGAGCTTTCGTGCAGTTGGATAAAGTTTTTGGCTTTATCGTACTTTGGACTTGTTCTAAAACTAATGGTGTGTGTTGTGTGTACTGTTTCTAAGTTGTTCTCTGCGAGAGTTGGTTGTTTTAATTGTGTGCAATATGCCAGCGTAGGCTGTATTGAGTCCATCTACATCGGTGCGGAAATTTATAGTATTGGATGTGTTTTGTATATGGCACATTTCCAATATTGGTAGAGCGGTGGATCGGAGCGTGCGATCTACTATTTTTGTACCGTCGAGGTTAAACGTGTGGTTGTGTTCTATCATATGCTGTGTGAGAGCTGGGCAATACAAAACTAGTCGTTTTGAATTATACAAAACTAGTCGTTTTGAATTTCCCCAGACTGAGAAAGCCAGTTAAAATATTCAACAAATTTCCAGTCGAAACTCTCGTCACTGTCTAAGCAACGTTAACCCTTCAGGACGCGCGCTGTTATTAAAAGTACAACACCACCAGAAAACCTCGCTCGTCGTATACAATGCGAGCGTGGTGCAGTTTTGGTTGCTTGATGGCGCGCGTTCTGAAAGGTTAAATATGAGACTTCAGGTTATCAGTAATCATAAATCACGGAAAGCCGAGAATTCTAGAACCCTAAAAGCGGTGAAGCTAAAAGCCGACAACCCTTGAAGCTAAGAAGTTGATAAGCAAAGACTTCGAGAGACCTGGAAGCAGAGAGCTCAGGCCTATAGGCGTGGAGATCCAGCTTGACTGTGCTGGGGGTGACGAGTTCAATTCTTGGCCGGTCAATGAACTTTAAAAAAAAACTCCTTGACATCCTTGGGCTTAGACTATCTTCGTGCCTGCCACAGATGTACAGATGCCAAACGGCCATTGGCAGAGTAATAAGTGTGGCTGAGAAGCTAGTTGTGTATCAGATGGGCGTTATGCCAAGCAGAAGAAGAACCTGATAAATCGAGAATTCATAAATTCGAAATCCTGAATTTACAAATTATGGTTTTACCAATTCAAACATTTAGCAAATCAGATATGCCGAGCTTTGGAGACACACAGATTTGTTGATTCAGGGATTCAGAGGTTGATAGATTCAAAAACACGTAGATTCAGCAGTCGAAAGGCTCAGATATTCGGTGATCCAGGAATCCCATGATTCAGACATTCAGACATCCAACGGTTCGTAAACTCTGAAATTCAGTTCAGTTCAGAGATTTGGTTATTCTGAGATTCTGCAACTCAGAAAGAGAGACGTTCAGAAATCCTAAGATTTGGAGATTAAAAGATTCAGTTTCAAATGTTAAATTTGAATGAGATCAGAATGAGATCCAGTAGTTATGTATTTAGCAATTCAGAGAATCAACAGTTCAAGCACAGAACAGATGTGTATCTTCGAACAAATTTGAAGTTTTGAGGTGGAAGTCGTTAAATTTTCACTTGGAGAACTAGATTGGAATGAATTTCCTTGGAGAAATAAAAAATCATCAAAGCATGCCTCACTCCCGCCCTATGCTCGCTGTACAAAAAAGCTTGCTTTCCACCACCAGGTTCGCTAGTGTCCAGCAATCAAACGAGCGGCAGTTTTCGTGATGAAGATTCACCCCCGTGGTTCAAGGACTCAGATACACTGCCACTGAAACTTTCAGGGGGTTTCAAGGTTAGTTTGAGTTGAGGTTGGTTAGTTTGAAAGTGGCAAGGTAGAGATTTCACGGTGAAGGCTACCAAAGGTCGAGTCTTGTAGGAGGGCTTCAAGGTGGTTTCAGAAGAGTTTCACAGGAGTTTAAGAGAACTTCAGAGACATTTCAAGGCGTTTCGTGGGGACTTGTGAAGGTTTCAGGTGAATTCACAGGGGCTCCCGGATATTTAGTGGACTTTAGAGGGTTCCAGAGGCAATTCACACGGATTCAGGAGGGCTTCCAGGTGTTTCAGGGGGATTTCAGAGGAAGTTCAGAAAATTTTACAGATTTCCGGGGATCCTAGAGATCTAGGTGAGCTCCATAACATTTCAAGGGGGTTTCAGATTAAAGGCGTCTCAGAGGGCTTCGTAGGATTTCAGATAAGATTTAGGTGCTTTCAGAAGCATTTGAAAGCGTTTTAACCTTTTGGAGCCGGATTGTCACAACTTCACTGGTGTCAAACATGTTATGCTCGGTTTCATCGCCGGGGTCATATTAACCCCTCCGGCTCTAAAGGGTCAAAGTGGTTCCCGGGAGTTTTAGGGAGATTCACAGGATTTCAAGTGAGCTTCGAAGAGGTCTCTGGGGGAGACGTTTTACGGCACTTCAGGTGGTTTCAAATGGGTGGTTTAGGCTTTCAGGCTTTCAGATACGCTTTATAGGGGTTTCAGGGGTTTATGAGGTGTTTTAATGCGTTTCAGGGCATTTAAGGGCATTCAGAGTGGAACCTGTGGGATTTTGAAGGCTTCACATTTGTTAAAGCTCCGTGACGATCACGTCAAGGACCTGAGGAATTCCACTCTCGACAATGTAAAGCCATGGGTCCCAAGATGAACTAGCTTTGGGTTTTAAATCCCGTTAATACAAACAAAAAAGATACTAATACAGGCTTTCAGAGCTTCAAGGATGCTTCAGGAAGTTTTGGAAGAACTTCAATGCGTTACAGAACCTCTGCATAGGTTTCAAATGGTGCCCAGGTTTCCAGAAAAGCTTCAATGTGTTTCAAGGCATTCTAGGAGGATTTCATGAGGCTGCAGTATGTTTCAGAGGGGCTCCCGTGGTTATTAGAGGGCTTCATGGTGGTTTATGAGGGTTACAAAGGCGCTTCAAGCTAGACGTTGTTGGTTCAGATAGATTTTGCTAGTAGATTCGATGACTTTCATTCAAAGGATTTCTTAACCCTTTGGCGCCAGAGGGGTCATATATGAACCCAACATAGGAACGGCTCTGTAAATTCACACATTCAATAAAAATATAATACTGCCTTTGGCAAAATTGTTGTAAATTAAGTCCCTTATTAAGGAAAATTAGAATATTTTTACTTGAGACTTTACTGACAATCTAGAACATCTTAAACATCATTAAGTATGGAGAAACGACACAATTGACATACCAGTTGTTCTTAAAACTGAATTTAGGTATGAGTTACGTTCATATGTTTTCATTTAACCTTCGTCAAGAATATCAAAAGGTTTTTTTATATTCTGGGATGTTGTAGGTATTCCTAGCTGTCCTGTAGTAAAGTCCTTCAGATCTACAAGAATAATTGTATGTGTTTTCGCCATAAATAATAGCATTGCATAATCTACTGGGATCCGTGATGCTCTTGAAACCTACAGTGGTATAGACACTATAGGGATATTCCAGATCAGCCAAACTACCCTGGATTCAGAACTTCAGATCTACACTAGTAACAGTAGCCATATCTGTTATACTAAATAACGTTGCATAATCAACCACGATTACTGGACCAACCTGAAGTCAACTTTACATTTTATATACCTTCGGGACATTAAGGGTCGTCCAAACTGTCCTGAAGTGCAGCTCTTGATAGTAACAGTAGTAATTCTCACAATGAACTATAACATTACACATTGTAATCTGTAATCCCCCTGGCATTTCATGAGTCATTCGAAGGCAGTTTTGAGATATTCCAGATCAACCAAACTACTTTGGAGACCGTAGCATCAGGTCTACACTTGTGATAATAGCTTTTGCCACTACGTTAAGTAGTGTTACACAATCCACTTTATTTACCAAAGTAGTTCGAGGAGCAATAAGCGATGTTATCTACGTTTGAGTTATTATGGGGCATCCTTAGCGTTATGGTGCGCAGTTGTTAAAAAACAACCACTGAAACATGATATGATTTTGTTTTAGAAGTAACGTTACACAACCAAATAAGATCCATGAACCTCTTAGCTCTCAAGGGTCACTTCATGATAGTTTTGTGATAAATAAGGTCATCCAATCTTTCATGTGTAGTCCATTCATATCTACACTTGCAATGTTGGCCTGCTACACTGAATAATGATACATTATGAACCATATTTGCTAATATTCTTCAAAGTCTAGTAGGGATTGTTATGTACATGTGCTTGCTCATATTATGTTATGAAAATCATTTTTTTACCTGCATTCGTCGCAGTCGTTATTTGTTCTAAAAAAAGTTACGCTTTCTATTCTAATCCACCCAGATCCGTAAACTTCTGTGAAAGTCAGAGCCATCCGAAAATATCTTTGTGATATTTCAGGATTGCTAAACTAACCTACAACTAACAACTTCCAGCTAAGGTGAAGAATGACAAAGTCTTATTTCGAGCACAAATTTGAAGGCAAATGTGACACGCGACCGAGGATAAGAACTACAGCTACGAAGCAAGTGTTGTGGTGAAGGATTGTCGATTCAGTTTTATTGTAATTGTAATCAACGCTAAATAAATGAAATAAATGACACATTCTACCGTGACGTTACAACGTTTTGATGCATTCGTAGTCAGATTTTCCACTATAACTCATGAAAACGATTGTAAACCTCAAAATATTTTTTCATATTCGGATTCCTTGTAAAATTTCTGATATATTTGACCTATTGAACATTTAGTTTTCATTATAAAAACGTGTTTTAAATGCGTATTTGTAGCGTGACGTTACAACGCGCTAAAATCCGCTCCTCTCTACCGCGCTACCAACATCTTAAAAAATCTGCTGGGATTTTTATGTTATTCTGATTTTTTTTTCTACCATTGAAATTTATTGGTTTGTTCTTCAATTCAATGGAATAAAACATATAAATTTCGGATTTGTTTTTGGATAATCGACTTTTACATTTCGTGACGTTACAACGCACGTTCAGTTTCAAACAGGGTTCTGCTCGCGTTGTAACGTCACAAAAATGCACATCATGTTAGAATCAGAATAATCAGCCAAATTTGCCCAAATTTGTAAATATATTATTGCATTATCTTCACTGCTTCAAGGGGAACTTTATTCAATTGAAAATCCGTTTTGTGATAAATGGCTTGGAGGGCCAAGTTATTGCTATCAGCAGTATGAATATTCCTTCATGAAGGTTAATGACATCGGCACCCATCTTCGGCTTAGTACCAACTATATTCTTCTAATTTTATCCCAAAGACTAGACCGCTGAGATTTTTCAGCATAGAACCAATCACGCCGTCGCGATAAACATTTCTTAAATAATCTATGCAATGCCATCAATTCAAGTAAAAACGCTGTAAGATGTGTGCAAGAATTTATTGAACCAAAGGCATACCAGAGGATCTGCATACAACTTAGGACCCTTAAACCAACTTCTGTGATCTCAGAGATAAATAGACCTAACAGTGATAAAAACAATCTTAATTACTTAGAGAGTTGGTGTCTTTGGCAAAGTTGTTTGATAAGTCACAACCATTGGACGTGAGATTTCGCGATGCTAAATAAAACTTTATAATAATTTGCAAATGATTAGAATTTCTCAAAAAGTTTCCTACGAGTTCTGACTAGCAGTCAAAATTTGAAAATTTTTGGACATTTTTATTTTATTTTCTGAATAAATATAATGTGCATGATTTTTCAAGATGTCAACTACCACTAGGCAAATAGTACATTAAACCAAACGACTTTTAAACTGTCAATCTTTGGAAAGTTAAACAACTCCCTAAGTATTCAAGGACCTGATATATATGAATCGGTGATTATTGTGATATCAAAGATAGACGTAACACTGACATAATTTTCATCCCTGTATATTTCAAGATCCTTATTATTTGAACAGTTGCTGTCCTCGACAAAGTTGTCAAGAACTTTCAATTTATGGGCCGAATGATGTCAAATCCTTCTACTAAGAGGCTCTAGAGGGCATACACATTTTTAGTTTCGTTAACATCAGGATCATGGTAGATCAATAACTTTCAGTTAAATAGCCGTTTGGTTTTAATTTCTGCCGCACCATGGCGCAAGTTTTCAATAACATTCCAATTTTATTAATTATCTTGAAAACATTCAACAAGCCGTAATTCTGTGAAAAAATTATTAAAAATTCTCAAATTTTGACTGATAGTTTCTCAGCTTATTACCTGTAATTGCTACAAATGTAGACTTGATGAGTTAGCTCTACACGAAGATGGAGCGCTTCAAGTAGAATACATCTTTTTTGACTGTCGTTCTATTGACTCTTTAATCTTGGGACCAAGTAAAAAAAGTTCCAGCTTGTAGAATACTTTTTGAGAAATTATAATCATTTGCCAACTTTCGCAAAATGCAAACTAGCGCCTTCTAGTAGCGAAATCTCGCATCTGATGGTAAATCCACTGCAAGTCCTTGACTTACCTAACTATTTTGCCGAAGAAATCATCTTTCTAAGAAATCAGGGTCTTGAGTTATATGAAACTTAAAATTTGTAAGTTCTCTTGCGCCACTTTTTGATGGAACTTTAAACCAAACTATCCATCAACTGTAAGTCTTTGACCAACCAGTAGGTCGGCTCCAAAAGCACATTCTCCTCTATTTGGGAAATTTGTGCCATGACCAACCTAACAACTTTGCTGAAAACACCAACTCTCGAAATTATCAATACTGTGAGATATATGAGATGGTAATTTTGTCAGTGTTTCGTCTGTTTGATTCTGATGTCATGAAAATTATCGGTTTGAGTGGCATTTGATTACGATTTATTTTTTTTACATGATCGCAGTATAATTACAATTTACACATTTTGTGGAACTTGTATTGAGCGTAGATTTTGGCCAAACATCACATCCCACGTCACTCAAGAGTCTACTTAGTTTATGAACGACCCCTAATTGTACGCAATTTATGAATAACACTGAATGAATAAATGAAAAGGGCTCATACACAACGCGGAAGAAATGTGGAGCTTGATTTGAATAGGTCGTATGTACATTTGTCGATATAAAATTCGATCAGTTTATTTTAGATATTGTAGCAATGTGGAAGATATTTTGGAGACTTTAAATGATGGAACGGAAAGCCTGTTTTGTGATGATTCTGCTGTATATATCAACTTTGTTCAATTCAACGGTTTTTGCTATAATAAGCGAATCCAACTGATCGAATTTTTAATCGACAAAAGCACATACGACCTTTTCAAATCGAGCTCCAGAAATAGTTTTGAATATAGAACTACCTGTGTCCACTGCAGGAGCCACCCAAGCCAGAGAAATTTGCTCTTTTCCACCGAACTTTTTTTTTCGTGACGTTACAACGCAAACTTCAACCAGGTGAAACTCAGGCGCCAGTGAACCGATTTACTTTTTTTTAGTCTCATTGGAAAGATATTCTGGAGTACAAAGACCATACAAAATTTCAAATTTGAAACTTGAAACGAATTTGAATAAATTTCATGAAGGTTGCTTTTCCGTGACGTTACAACGCTTGAAAAACCTATACTTTGACCAGCCATACCTCAGAGTTGTAAAGTATTACAATTAAAACTTTTTGTATGCTAAAAAATCTACATACTTTTATCTGTTAATCATGGAAGACTTTTGAAAAATCAGTGCGTTGGTGTTTAACACTTAAACTACTGAGGGGGTAAAAACTCCCGCGAACTACCAAGGGTCCAAAAATAGTCGGAAGTCCAACTTTGACAAGGCATTTCTCGGCCGTTTTTCAACCGATTTCAAAACTTTTTTTTGCGATGGAACCGGACAGATTTCAAGATCATCGTCCATTTAAAAAAAATATAAAATAGATGCGTCTACCCAAAGTTATTAAGCAAAAGGCACTTCCTAGTTTTTTTGAGAGCTCATTTTTTGCGCACATTGATCAATAATACAAAATTTAAAGCGATGACATATGATTTTTTCGACTCTAAATCATGCGTACAACTGGAGTGAACATGTTTGTGCAAAATTTGTGATTTTTCAGTGCACTGATAATTTACCTTACTCAAAAAACTGCTAAAATACCATATTTTTCATATAAAATAAGCAATAAATCAAAATTCAAAGCGATGACATATAGGTTTTTTGGTCTTAAAAATGTTCTAATTACACTCTTATTTTGTTTTACCCGTAAAACTACGAAAATTCCATACTTTTTACACAAAGCAGTCAACAAAACTAAATTTAAAACGATAACATGTAGTTTTTTAGCCTTGAAATGTTCGTAGCAGTTTGGGGGACATACTTGAAGAATAATAGTGATGTTTTCATTACACTCAAATTTTCATTCACTCAAAAATCAACGAAAGTACCACATTTTTCACGCAAAGTGCTTAACAAAAATAATGGCTTACAATGCAAAGTAGTTTTTTACCTTTAAATCATTCGTGAAAGCGTACTGTACGTTCTTGATGAGTAATAGTGACGTTTTCATGACACACTTAATTTATTTTACTCGAAAAGCTACAAAAATATTAAATTTTTTATACAAAGCAGTCAATAAAACAAAATTTAAAGCCATAACATGTAGTTGTAATGGCCTTAAATTTTCCGTTACAATGTACTTAACCTGTTTTTGATAAAATGTTTATGTTTACATTACACTAATATTTTGTTTTATAAAAAATGTACGAAAATACCACAAAAAAGCGAATCATTGAAATTTCTTAAAACTTCGGGAGAAATCCCAGAAGCAATTCCTTCAGAAAACTCGTGAAAAACTCCTTTAAAATCCGGGAGGAGCCTCAGTTGAAATCCCAGCAATAGTTTCTGTAAAAACCTCCCCGGAAAAATCTGATGGAGATGTACCAAGAGGAATACCGGAAGAAATCTCGGAAAACCTTCAAGAGAAATTCCGAGAGAAACTCTAAGAGAAATTGTACGACAACATCTGATGTATATTCCCGGAGAAAAGAGAATAAAATCCACGAAAATTTGTTTGGGCAAAACGCAGAAGGAAAAATCCAACGAGAGACTCTGAGAGCAAATATGGGAAAACCTCTGGAAGAAAATCTATAGGATTCTCATAAAAACCTTCAGGAGACAATATTTGGATTTCAGAAATCCTGCAATATTCTCCAGGATTTTTTCCGGAAAAAAACTGTTTGAATCTAGGGTAAAAACGTCGATAGGAATACGAAAGAATCTCCGAGAGGAATTTGAAAAGGAATCCCATGAAACAGGAATGAAAGAAGGCTGAAAACCTCTTTAATAAAGACACATAACCTAACCTTAAATTTGGAAACCAGTTAAGTTCGTAACTTTTTTTTTTCATTTTCTCGGGATTTCCGTTTATTTTTTGGTGATTGCTACTGCATGTTCAGGAGACGCAAATGGACTCAAATAAAAACAAATAAAAAAAATCCCTGGTGAATTTTCTGTTTGCCTTGTATTTTTTCAGGTAGTAGATAACCTGAAACTGGTACAAAAAAGTCAGTAATAGAAATCTGCATGTGTTTGTTTTGAATTTTGTGTTATTGGCTATTTTGTGTGAAAAATTTGGCGCATTCGTGATTTTTTTTGTAAAACAAAACGTGGATGTGATGTGAACATCAACATTTTATCAAATACATATCAAATACAAGTACATTCCTACGGAAAATTTTAGGACTAACAACTACATGTCATTACTTTAAAATTTGTTTTATTGGCTATTTTGTAGGAAAATTATGGTATTTTAAAAACTTGTTTGGTAAAATGGATTAAGAGTGTCATGAAGGTGGTATTATTGCTCAACGTTCATCATTTCACGAAAAAAAATAAGCAAAAAAAACCAGAATGCATTGCCTTATATTTTTATTTGTAGACTATTTTGTGTGAAAAGTGTGGTATTTTCCTAGTATTCCGAGTGAAATAAAATATGAGTGTAATAAAAAAAAATCACTAGGATTGTTCAAATAAATCCACTAAACTACTACGATAAATTCAAAGTTGAATAACTACATATCATTACTTTAAATTTTGGCTTATTTGCTTTTTTGTGGTATTTTCGTACATTTTTTTATAAAACAACATATTAGTGTAATGTAAACATCAACATTTTATCAAAAACAGGTCCAGTACATTGTAACGGAAAATTTGAGGCCATACATCTACATGTTATGGCTTTAAATTTTGTTTTATTGACTGATTTGTATGAAAATTATGGTATTTTTGTAGCTTTTCGAGTGAAACAAATTAAGTGTGTCATGAAAACATCACTATTACTCATCAAGAACGTCCAGTACGCTTTCATGAATAATTTAAAGGTAAAAAACTACTTTGCATTGTAAGCCATATTTTTTTGTTAAGCACTTTGCGTGAAAAATGTAATACTTTCGTTGATTTTTGAGTGAATCAAAATTTGAGTGTAATGAAAACATCACTATTATTCTTCAAGTATGTCCCCCAAACTGCTACGAACATTTCAAGGCTGAAAAACTACATGTTATCGTTTTAAATTTAGTTTTGTTGACTACTTTGTGTAAAAAGTATGGAATTTTCGTAGTTTTACGGGTAAAACAAAATAAGAGTGTAATTAGAACATTTTCTGTTCATTAAAAATGTCGAGTACAATCCAACGAACAATTCAAGACCAAAAAACCTATATGTCATCGCTTTGAATTTTGATTTATTGTTTATTTTATATGAAAAATATGGTATTTTAGCAGTTTTTTGAGTAAGGTAAATTATCAGTGTACTGAAAAATCACTAATTTTGCATAAACATGTTCACTCCAGCTGTACGCATGATTTAGAGTCGCAAAAACCATATGTCATCGCTTTAAATTTTGTATTATTGATCAATGTGCGCAAAAAATGCGCTCAAAAAAAAACTAGGTAGTGCCTTTTGCTGAATAACTTTGGGTAGACGCATCTATTTTATATTTTTTCAAATGATCTTGAAATCTGTCCGGTTCCATCGCAAAAAAAAGTTTTGAAATTGGTTGAAAAACGGCCGAGAAATGCCTTGTCAAAGTTGGACTTCCGACTTTTTTGGACCCTTGGTAGTTTAGGAGTTAAAACACGACAGCCTTGATGAATAGTATGGCGAAATGCCCCAAAACCACGATTTTATTGTTAATCTTAATCGTCGTTCAATAAATGTTTATTGTTACATTAATATCATGTTGAATGCATTTTTGGGCGACAAGAGTAATGTAGAATGTTATAAAAATGTGAAATATGCCAAATTTCAACTTTGAAAAATGAGTATTGATGATACGGGGCCGTAGAATGAGTCAAATACAATCATAATGTTGTGTAACTCAAAACAGCAAAAACGATATTATTACGACGGTGTGCTCCATTTAAGCAAAACTGGAAGCATTTCCTCATTTTTTTGGTTTTTGATTTTTTATTAATTAACGAAGCAATATTTTCAAAATCGGTTTTCGTGCACATGTAGAGTTCGGACCAAGGTAAATATCTTCTGAAATTTTTTTAGGGTGGAAAATGTTTTCCATTTTTGCAGAAACCATTTTTTTGTGAAATTTTGTTCAAAAATAGTTTGCAAATGGTTTTGCAAAAACGAAAAACATTTTCCACCACAAAAAAAATCAGAAAATACCTTGATCCATACTCTACATGTGCACGAAAACCGATTTTGAAAATATTGCTTCGTTATTTAATAAAAAATCAAAAACCAAAAAGTGAGGAAATGCTTCCAGTTTAGATCACTTTCACATTTGACCACTTCCAGTGGGACACCCAGAACCGGTTTTGGGACACTACCGGTTGTCTTAAATATGGTCTGAGGCTATGTTCTTACGAATCGATCATCGTGTATTCAAAAAAGCTGCTATTTGATGTACTGTCAAACACTTATTTGTGCATTTCGCCAGTTCCGGCGAGACACTTGAAAGTGGTTCCGGTACACTACCGGTAGTCTCAAAGTGGCCTGAGACTTTTCTTGCTGACCGTTCTGCGCGTCATCGATAAAGCCGATATTTAATGCGCGGTGTGCATGCGTTTGGTTCCGTTCTACATTTGACCACTTTCGGCAGAGCACCTAGAACCGGTTTCGGCACAGTATTGGTTTTCCAAAGTGTGGTCTATGATTGTTTCTCTTGTTAACCGTTCATCAGGTTACCAAAACAGCTATTTATGGGGTTGGTTCTCCTTTACATTTGATCACTTCCGATGGGGCACCCTTAATCGGTGAGGAATACTACCGGCTGTTCCAAATATGGCCGGAAACTTTTTTTGCCAATCAAGATACCTAAAAATCCGCGATTTGATTTGTCGCATGGATTTGGTTCACTTTTTTGTTTGGCCATTTCCGGCGGGACACCCGGAACCGGTTCCGGATCACTACCGGTTCAGATACATATGGTCTGAGAATATTTTCCGGCTGACTGTTCATCAGGATATAAAAAAAGCCACTATTTGATATGTCACATGTATGGGTTTGGTTAACTTTTAAAATGGCCACCTCTGGCGGGACATCTGGAACCGGTTCCGGAACACTACTGGTTCCGATATGTTCTGAGAATGCTTTCCTGCATTCTGTTCATCAGGTTATCGAAAAAGCCGCGGTTTGATATGTCGCATGCATGGTTTTAGTTCAATTTCATATATGGCCACTTCCGGCGGGACACCCGGAACCGATTTCGGAACACAACCGGTTCAAATATGGTTTGAGAATATTTTCCTGCTTACCTTTCATCAGGATGTCAAAAAAGCCACTATTTGATATGTCGCATGCATGGGTTTGGTTAACTTTTATACTTGGCCACCTCCAGCGGGACATCTGGAACCGGTTCCGGAATACTACGGGTTCCAATCTGGTCTGAGAATGTATTCCTTCTTACTGTTCATCAGGG
Organism: Aedes albopictus; assembly: GCF_035046485.1. Lineage (NCBI taxonomy): Eukaryota > Metazoa > Arthropoda > Insecta > Diptera > Culicidae > Aedes > Aedes albopictus. The sequence continues at coordinate 155,036,046 of NC_085137.1, read as the reverse complement.
TATCGAAGAAGCTGCGGTTTGATATGCCGCATGCATGGGTTTAGTGCACTTTTATGTTTGGCCACTTCCGGCGGGACACCCGGAACCGGTTCCGGGACACTACCGGTTCAGATATGGTCTGAGACCATTTTTCTGCTTACCGTTCATCAAGTTATCGAAAATGCCGTAGTCTGATGTGTCGCATGGATGGGTTTGTAGCGTTTTCATATCTAGCCCCTTCCTGGGGTGCCGATCCGGAACACCTAAATGGTCATAACTCCGGAACGGCTGAACCGATCCAAACCATTTTCATTAAAATCGGTTCAGGTTTACTGCCAAAAAGTGATGTGAGTTTTTTTTGTACACACACATACACACATACACACATACATACATACACACAGACATCACCTCAATTCGTCGAGCTGAGTTGATTGGTATATGTGACTCGACCCTCCGGGCCTTCTATCGAAAAGTCATTTATGGAGTGAACATATAGCCTTTCCAGTACACTTAGTGTACGAGAAAGGCAAAACATATACCGTAAAATGTTGTTACTTTGATAGTTTTTCAGTGAATTTTCTCAATATTTTTACATGTAACAGTATTTCCCCGAGTTTTATATTTTTAAAACAAGTACTGGGGTATCAGTTATCAATTGCAATTAAAAGATTCGATAATCTGAAATATTTTGGATAACTTTTAGTTTTTCATATAACCGAAAATCAGATTTTTATTTTGGGGTAACTTTGATAATGCCCTAAAACACATCAAATCTCAAAAAATATTCACAAATTGAAGATTTAGGAGTATGAACATGATGAGAGAAGGCTTGTGGAATACATTAGATAGATTTTTTATATCAAAACATTGATTTTTTACTTAATTCTACATATGAAAATGAGTTTGTGGAGTATTGAGTGCAAAACACAATAAATTTAGCTATCAAAAATCATTATCTTTGTAATAATAAATGCTTAACGGTACATCAATATATGATTACATGCTATTCATGGTTAGTTTTCTTTTTTTGGGTAGTTTTTTTAATGTTTTATTAACAAATTTTGAACAACGCATATTTATCTACATGAAATTACAAGGGCATTGCATACTTTTAGGCATTTATCAATGTATGGATCCCAGTTCACAAAATTGCTAACATTTCATAAAAACACACTTCGTTAAGAGATTCAAGGCCAGATTTGGAATCTACTATGATGAATTTATCGAGAATAAGAGTTCATTCATTGAAAAAATAGTTGTAACGAAGTCGTATAGCTGATTGTTTGAAGGGGTTGATAAATGACAAAAATATCAACAATTTTTATTTTTTGTCCAAAAAGTTGTATATAAACTCGATTTTAATTAAAATACGTCTAAGATGAACTTTCATATGTATAGCATTGATTTACGTTTACCTTTTTCTTAACTGGTTGAAGAAATCATAGTTATAAGATAAATTACACAATGCCTGCAGCACTATCAAAGTTACCCGCATTATCAAAGATACCCCGGTTTACGGTACTGATATTTAGAGATCCAGCGATTTATTTCAATAACCACTTAGAAATGAAGTGATTCGGCAATTTATAAACTTAGCAATTCTGATACATACTCAGATATTAAGAGATTTGGCAACTCAGAGATTCAATATATCTAAAGGAGCATCCATTTGAAGATTTGGGGATTCAGCGCCAATGCAATATGGGATTTTGATTCTGATACCACATCAGAAAAGCAAAGCTGGTCACCGCATTAAAGATAGTGGAAGTGATGATGCAATCGCTCGTCCAAGGAACGGTTTATGTATAACCGGGTCTGTGCAAAATTCAGCCTGCGGATGCCTTCTTGAACTTCTAGTGTAATTCAACATCTACCCATGGCTCTTTTTAACAGAAAAAAAAAACGAATAAATTCTTATTTAAAGTCATAAAACTATCGCATTCTTCCCGGCGTCCACTACATATACCGCAATCGAAACGACCCCACTTGATAACGAATGTCCACCGAAAAATGTTTAATGGCATGAATAATTTCCACCGGAGTCATTCGGACCGGAACTCGTGGTGCAGTCTGCTTCTAAGCTGAACTTTGATCCTATGAATTTTGATCATAAACGACGAATGGATGGGGGGACGGGTCGGGTAAGCGAGAGAAAAAAAATTCCCATCGGAAGGTCGCTTTGCCGCCGGTCGATTGGTCCGGTTGGATGGCTGGCTTGCCGGCCAGATTGGGATATTGCCCCGTTTCGGTCGTGTCGTGTCAGTCGGTTGTCGCTGCGGCGGTGGTAGGGACAGGGCTTCCTTTTTATAGCATCTTTATTTATGAGCTCGATTTTATTGCACGACTGCTGCAGCACCAATCGGCTGCATTTAAAAGTGTCTGGCTGTATGTTTGAAAAACCCATGTGACGCCAGGGATGTTCGTGAAAAGAGTAACGGTCGGTACACAGTGGTCTAGTACGAGTCTTACTTATCCAGAAGCATTGCGATTCATCAAGCGTTGCACGAATCAGTATAACTAGTTTTGTCGGAAAACCATGTTCTTCCATTTATTGCCTTAGTCCCTCGTTTCTTTTCATTGTGTCGTACGCCGCCTGAGTGAGTGAGACTCCTGGAATGTTTGTTGCTTATGACCTTGCCAACTGATCCATAGTGCAACATTCAGGATGGCGTTGAATTTAGAACGAATGTAATTGCATTCCTGCGGCAGGATCCGACCCGATAATATCGCAAAAGCGACAAATTTAGGGTGTCAGGTGTGACCAAGCTCAAGATTTAAACACACGCAAGGCGAACTTTAACAGCCGTCGTCATCGTTATGTATTTGCGTGTCTCTGGATCAAGCTCACCTCTCAATCTCGTGTTGCGATGTGTACCTACAAACGACGATGGTGTTTAACATTCAATTCAACGTGCTGTTCCAATTACAAATTCAGCAGCAGCAGTAGCACCAAAGCTCGTTCGGTAACGAGCAATCTCCTGTGATCTCAGCTGTCTGTTTAATTAAATCATAGCCTTGGGAGAAGGATCTTCCACACATAGGTACACGGTGAGCCAACACGTCGACGGCGACGACGACGATGCTTCTTCAGAGTTCATCGTTTGCTGCTGATGCAGTGCTGCGGTTACGGTTTCTACTAATTCTCACCCTCTCCGCTACTGGTAGGTGCCTGAATCTCGCGCGGGTTGGATGGAAAAGGTGCCAAACACAAGCATGTATGCATCTAGCATCTACGGAACGGTCGTATGGTACAAGCAATTTGACCGCAGTCTGCTGGCAGGATGCAGCGATTCAATCAATCTAATAAATCAAAGCTCATTAACACGGTGAAGTGGTTAACTGAAGTGCATAGTCTTGCAATCTACAATCGAGGATGTTATAGGGCAATGACATGAGTGTTTGAAATTGCTCACTGTTTCCGGTGTGATTGAACTATTAAAGTAGTATATTGTAAACTTGGAATCCATAGAACATATGAAATCTCAAAGATCCCAATGTTACTTAAATAGACAATAGTTTACAGTGGAACAATAATAATTGCTAAAAAGTATGTTAACGTGGCATGTTAAGAGCTGGGTAATTCGCGCAATACAGATCCCATTGAGGTAACTAGCCTCTGCCCAGTAACTCCTATCCTTTCCTCTGCGTGGAACCGGCTGGACCGGTCTATGGAAGGGAAAGGGGCTTTTGCAAACCAGAGCGTCTGTTCTCTAGAAGGAGCAACTGATAACACCGTCTGATCCTCATGTTAGAGGCAACTGATCGACATCCGAGTGCCAGAGAAGGACTCTAAACTCAACTGCGCACTATGGTCCTCCGGAAAGTAGGAGGTTGGCCTTTCGAGCCAGCTATAAAAAACCATTGTATCGTAAAACCAGCAACAGAATAATATGAACCGAGACCAATGGCAACGACCGCAGCGAATACAAAGGATAATTGGAACAGTTGGAAACTCGGTACGTGGAACTGCCGATCTCTCAACTTCATTGGGAGCACCCGCATACTCGCCGATCTACTGAAGAACCGCAGGTTCGGCATCGTAGCGCTGCAGGCACCACACACGAGCTGGGAGCAGCTTTCATCGTGATGGGTAATATTCTGAGGCGCGTGATCGGTTGGTGGCCGATCGACGAAAGAATGTGCAGGTTGAGGATCAAGGGCCGATTCTTCAACTTCAGCATAATAAGGGGCTGTCCATAAACCACGTGGTCATTTTTTTGGGACTTTTCAACACCCCCCCCCAAGTAACACACTTGTCACCGAAGAGTCACGGCGGTGCAGGTTTTTGTTGCGCAGAAGTTACTGTGACTTACTTCTAGCAAGTAAGTGTTTATTTGTTAGAAGAAAGTCACAGTGACTTCTGCTCAACAAAAACCTGCGCCGCCGTGACTCTTCGGTGACAAGTGTGTTACTTGGGCCCCCCCCCCCGCGTGGTCATTTGTCCATACAAAATTTTTAATTTGTCCATACAAAATGATCAGTCAGGGGGGGGGCAAGCACCCTTAGCAAATTTGTGCCTACTAGCTTCTATATCTACGCAATACGCAATACAATGAAATTGAATATAATAACATTATATTCTAAAAGCGTTATTTAACCCTTCAGCAGCCATGCTGTTGTATTTTGTACAATACGTTAAAAAAACTCGCCTGATCTACATGATTCACGGTGGTGCTGGTAGCGGTGAGCAATTTCTGGAAGATTAAATATTTTTAGGACTAGAATTTCCTGGTTCCTGTATGAGTCCTTTTTTTAATCATCTTACAATACTATTCGCTGGAGAAATTCCTCGGAAATTCTTGAAATAAATAAAAATAAATCATCAGGTTATCCTGGAGAAGTTTTTGGGTACATCTCTAAAAAGATGATTGAAGAATTTCTAAAATTTCCGAAGGAACTCCTGAATGAATTTTTGAAGAGAACCTGAGACGATTTTCTGAAGAAATAATTTGAGGAATTTCCGGAACAGTACCTGGAAGACTTCCTGGAGAAATACCTGGAGCGATTCCCACAGGAATGCCTGGAGGAAGCCCTATAGAATCCCTGGAGGAGTTCCCCGAGAAATTTCCGGAATAATTCCTGGTGAAATTCCCGGAGGAATCCCTGGCAGAATTTCTGAAAGTATACCTGGAGGATTTCCTGTATAAATAATGGGATGAATACCTAGAGAAATATATGAAGAGATCTCATGTGGAAATCCTAGTTAAAATTCTAGATAAATTTCTGGAGAATTTCTTGGAGGAAGTTCTGGAGAAATTCCTGGAGGAATTCAGGGAGGAAACCCTAGAAAAAAAAAATCAGAATAAATCTCTTGAGGAATTCTTAGAGGAAATCTTACAGAAATTAAAAAAATCCTTGGAGGGTTTCTTGGAGAAATCTCTGATGGAATTCCAGGAGGAATCCCTGAAGCAATCCCTGGAAAAATCTCTAGAGACAATCCTGGAGAATTGTCTGGAGGAACTTAAAAAAAAAAATCCTGACGCAATTCCTGAAAGAATTATTGGATGAGACCCAACAGGAGATCCTGAAGAATTTCCTGGAGAAACTTCTTGGATGAATTCTTGGAGCAATCCCTGGAAAAAATACTCGAGAAATCTCCAGAGGAATTCTGTGAGGGATTGCTGTAGATCTTTCTGAAAAAATCCCTTGAGAAATTCCAGGAGGATTTCCTGGAAGAACCCTTGGAGGAATTTCTAGAGGATCCTCGGGAGGAATCTCTGGGAATATCCCTGAAGAAACTCCTGTATAAATCTCTGAATGAATTCCTGGAGGAATGTCTGGAGGAATCCCTTGAAAATTCCTTAAAGTATTCCTGAAGAATCTCAGAAGAAATCCCTCAAGGATTTCCTGAATTGCTGACATACTTTCTGAAGGATGTCCAGGAGCAAATCTTGGAGAATTTCCTGGAGGAGTTCTTGAAGAAACTCCTGGGGTATTTCCTGCAGAAATCCCTGGATAATTGTCTGGAGGAATTCCTAGAGGTGTTCCTGTCATAATTGCTGGAGGAATCTCTAGAGGAATTCTTGGAAGAATTATTGGATGAATTTCTAGAGCAATCTCCAATGAAATTCTTGGAAATTTCTATTTCTATTTATGAAAATATCCCTTGAGGAATTCCCGGAGCGGAATTTCTGGAGGAATTCCGGGAGAAATCCTCGAAGGAATCCCTGGGAGATCCTTGAAGAAATTTGTGGAGGATTCCCTGGAAAAAAAAACCTGGGGGAATCCCTGAACAATTCCTTATGGTTTTGCAAGAAGTTGTCCTTCTGGAAGAATGTCTGAAGAAATCCTTAGGATCTTTCTAGGAACTTCTGGAGGATTCCCTGGAGGAATCTTCGAAGGATTTCCTGGAGGAATCCATAGGAAAATCCCTGAAGAAATTCGTGTAGAAATCTCGGAGGAATTCCTGAAGCAAACTCTGATGGATTCTCAGCAGAAATTCCTGGAGAAATGCCTGGGGGAATCCCTAGAGGAATTGCTAACAAAATTTGAGAAGAATGTCCTGGGGTAATTTGTGGAGGAATTCCTGAAGGAGTCCTGGATAAATTCCTGTATAAAATCCTGGAGGAATGCCTGAGGGACTTCCCAGAGATATTCCTATGGAAATTGCTGGAGGATTCCATTATGAAGTTCCTGGAAGAACCACTAGAGGAATTATTGTAAGAATTACTGGATAAGTTTCTAGAGGAATCTGCAGCGGAATTTTAGGATATTTGATTAATTTTCCTTTTTCTGAAAAAAAATCTCATGAGAAAATCTTGGAGGAATTTCTGGAGGAATTCTTGGAGGAGTCACAATATACTTTACTTTACTAACATAAGATCTACACGACACACACAATACGCGACGCGACACAAGACAACATTTATCGTTGCGTAATGTGTGTGCCCTGGAGGAGTCCTTGAAAAAAATTGTTAAGCAACCCCTGGAGGAATCTCTTGAGAACTTCCGGGAGGAATACCTGGAGGAAACCCTGAAAAATTACTGAAGGTAATCCTCGAAAATTTCCAGCAAGAATTTCTGAAGAAACCCCAAGATAATTTGCTGGAAGAATCCTTAGAGGAACTTTTGGAGGATTTCCTGGAGAAATCTTCGAAGGATTTCCTGGAGGAATCCCTTGGAAAATTTCTGTAGAAATTCGAGGAGAAATCCCTGAATTCTTGAAGCATCTCATGAAGGAATATCAGGAGAAATGCCTGGAAAAATGCCTGGAGGACTTCCCAGAGATATTCCTGTGGGAATTGCTGGAGGATGCCATAATGAAGTTCCTGGAAGAACCGCTAGAGGAATTCTTGTAAGAATTACTGGATAAGTTTCTAGAGGAATCTCCAGCGGAATTCTGGGAGATTTATATAATTTTCCTTTTTCTGAAAAAAAATCTCATGAGAAAATCTTGGAGGAATTTCTGGAGGAATTCCTGGAAAAATTCTTTCAAGTAATTCCTGAAGGAATCCCTGGAGGAGTCATTGATAAAAATTGATCAGAAATCCCTGGAGGAATCTCTTGAGAAATTCCTGGAGGAATACCTGGAGGAATACCTGGAGGAATCCCTGAAAAATTACTGAAGATATTTCTGGAGAATTTCCTGTAAGAATTTCTGAAGAAACCCCAAGATGATTTGCTGGAAGAATCCTTTGAGGAACTTCTTGAGGATTTCCTGGAGAAATCTTCGAAGGAATTCCTGGAGGAATCCCTAGGAAAATTCCTGGAGAAATTCAAGAATCCCTGAATTCTTGAAGCAATTCATGAAGGAATATCAGGAGAAATTCCTGGAAAAATGCCTGGAGGAATTCCTGAAAAATTCCTGGAGAAATTCCTCGAAGAAGTTCTAAAAAAAAATCACAGGAGATTTTCTGGAAAACATCCTGGAGAAATTGCTAACATAATTTCTGAAGGATGTGCCGGGTCAATTCCTGGATCAATTCCTGGAGTAATGATGAATTTCTGAAGAAATTCTTGGGGTAATTCCTGGAGAATTTCCTTGAGAAGTTCCTGGAGAAATTGCTGGATTAAAACCTGGAGGAATGCCTGGAGGAATTTCTGGAGGTTTTCCTTTGAAAATTACTGCAAGAATCCTTGAATAAATTCCTGAAGGAATCTTTGGAGAAATTCTTGCAGCAATTACTGGATGAATTTCTGGAGAAACTCTAGAGAAACTCTGAGAGAAATTTCTGAAAAAAATCCCATGAGAAATTCCTGTACAAATCCTCGAAAGAATTTCTGAAGAAATCCTTGGGGGAATTCTTGGGGAAATTCTTGGAGAAATCCCTGGAAAAATCCCTGAAGATGTTTCTGCAGGAATTTTTAGCGAAATTCTTAGAGGAATCCATGCCTGGAGGTAAATCTACAAGAATACTTAGAAGAATTCTTGGAAAAATACTAGAAGGTATTTGTAGAGAAATTCTTTTTAGAATTATTGAAGGAATCCCTGAAGGATTTCCTAGAGAAATTCCTGGACGAATTGCTGACATAATTAATGATGGAATTCCTTGATTATTCCCTGGTGAAATTCCTGGATCAATCCCTGATGGAATTCCTGAAGAGGAGACCCTGGAGAAATTCATGGAAGAAATCCTGGAGAAATGCCTGCTTGGATTTCTGACGAAAACTCAGGAAGAATTCCTAAAACAATCCCAGGAGAAATTCCTGGGGAATTCCTGGATGAATTTCTGGAGGAATTTCTGAAGGAATGAATGAAGCAACTCCTGTAGGAATATTTGTTTGAATTGCTGGAGAAATCTCTGCAAGAATCCAAGGATAAATCTCTGGAAGAATGCCAGGAAAATTTTGTAACCGTTTGGTTACAAGATTGTTGATTTTTGTTTTGAATTATGTTGTATGTGTAGGACCCTTCACGTTTCTTGTGTAAAAACAGTAGAGATACCACAGAAGTGAAAGGGTCAAGTACCGCTGTAAATGTGTTGTCTCGTTACCAAAGATGAAATATGGGACAGAAAATTGAACTTCGAGCGAAACAGCATATTAAATGATGGCTGAAAGAATGACGGAATAAGGGAATGATTATACAAAACGGCCATTGCCCAAAACTGGCTAATAATTTAACAGGCGTCCGTGTGCTAAGACGTGTGATTTTCATGGTGCAGTGATTCTGACTGAGTGAACGAACCCCCCCCCCCCTTTTCTTAGCAGGAGCTAGGCTGTGCTTTGGGGAAGATACTGCTCAGGTAATTTGAATGCCCTGCATTCTATTTGAAGATTGGTTGTTAAAATGTACCGTCCATAGGACCTCTTCTGTATGGACCTTTAGGGTCTACCGTCCAGCACACGGCTCGGCCCGTGGAACCGGGAACGGTTCCCGCGCCTAATCGTAAAAGACCGTGAGTCCTTGTACGAGGACCAATAGCTCGGGTCATAGGCCCTAAACGCCAAGGAGCTTTCCCCTCTCGGCCGTCCAAGGTGGTTAGTCCACGGCCGGCCGATTGCGTCCAAGAGGGAAGACGCCTGCATCCCCCCACCAGCAACGCCCGCTGGCCCGTCGGCCGAGTACCGGCCTAGACACCGCTCGCCTTGCCATCCGGCGAGATTTCCGGCCGCACAGCTCGACTGGAGTCGCGTTGTCGGCCAACGAACCCACCAACCAACGAAAGCAGCGGTATGTACCGGTACAAGCATTGAAATAGGCAACACTTAACAAATTTACACTAAATTATTACACAGAACAACACGCACACGCCACAATTAGGGTTTTAATAAATTATACTAAGAAAAGTGAAGGATTTGTGTTCTTAGATTTTGTATCGCGAAAGTGCCCTTGATTACCCAGTAGCTAGCCGACCCTGGGATTGCCGGAGTCTCTTGTGTCCTGAGTCGGCCCGGCACTGTTAGTTGACGATTCGTTTCAATTTTCTGGAAGAATACCTAGGAGAATTCCTAGTGGAATTCTTTTAGGATTCCCTGAAGTAATTTCTTCAGAAATCTATGGATGAATTCATGTAGAAGTCTCTGGAAAAAATCCTTAAAAGAATCCCTTGAAGATTTCCTGGAAAATTTTCAGTAGGAATTCCTGGTGGAATTCATGAAAGAATCCCGGAAGTAGTTATTAGAGGAATCTCTGGAGGATTGCTTGGAGGAATCTCTGAGAAAAAAAAATCTTGTAGGAATTCTTGGCGGGATCCATGGAGGATATCTTAGAGGCATGCCTGTAAAAATTTCTGAAGGAATCTCCAGAAGAACTCCTCGAGAAATCTCTAGAGGAATTTCTGGCGCAGTTTCTGGAGGAACCTCAAGATGAAATGGAATTCCTAGAGGAATTCCTGAGGAATCTCGTGGGTGAATCTCTTAAGAACTTCGTAGAGGAATACCAGGAATAATTTCTGAAGAAATCGCAGATGGACCTATCGTGGCGCTAACATCGACTCTGACCACTATCTGGTGATGGTCAAACTGCACCCAAAACTTTTCTTCATCACCAATATACGATATTGGCAACTGAAGCAAGCGGATGAGCGACGATGGCGAAATGGTCCTTCTAGAGAACTGCTGGAGAACAGTGAAAGCAGCCATTAACGACACAGCCGAAAGCACCATCGAGAACGTGGAAATGAGTCAACGAAACGAATGGATCGACGAGGAGTGCAGAGCGATTTTGGAGGAGAAGAACGCATTGTAGGCGGTAATGCTGCAGCAAGGGACCCGACAGAACATGGAACGTTACAAACAGAAGCGGAAATAGTAGAACCACCTCTTTCGGGGGAAAAAGCGCCTCCTGGAAAAGGTGGAGAGCGAAGAAATGGAAGTGCTGTACCGTTCACAAGAAACACGGAAGTTCTACTAGAAGCTCAACGCATCCCGCAACGGCTTCGTGCCGCGAGCTGAAATATGCAGGGATAAGGACTGAGGTTTCTTGACGGACGGATGTGAAGTGATCGAATGATGGAAGCGGATCTTCGATGAGCACCTAAATGGTGTGGAGATCATAGGCACGGGAGACCACGACAACAGAGGGAACGACTAGGACAATGCATCGGAGGACGGAAATGAGCCAACTTCTACGCTGACGGAAGTTAAGGATGCCATTCACCATCTTAAAACCAACAAAGCAGCTAGTAAGGATGGTATCGCAGCTGAACTCTTCAAGATGAGCCCAGAAAAGTTGTTCACCTGTCTGCACTGGTTGATAATCTGGATCTGGGAAATCTGTCCCATTCACAAGAAAAGTGACCATTTGGAATGTGAGAACGTCAGAGCAATCACCATTTTAAATGCTGCTTACAAAGTGATATTCCAGATCAACTTCCGTCGTCTATCAGCCAATGCTAATAAGTTCATGGGAAGTTATCAAGAGGGTTTCATCAACGGCCGGTCGACAAAAGAACAGATTTTCACCGTACGGAAAAATCCTCCAGAAATGCCGTGAATACCAGGTCCCAACGCTGTTGGTTCAGTTGGACAGATCAGCAGTCGTGATCTGGTCGCCGAAATAAAGTCAAAATAGGAAATATGTGATATAATCACAAATACCTGAGGTGGTTCACCTGGGATGCCAACAAATCCCACTTCTGACACCACCAATTGTTGGATTCAAAAAGACTTCGGATTAGATTTGTAAAGGGAACTACATCCATCGATTAATAGTTCACATGATCGACCGTTCACGATCAAAGGCTGGCAAAAACTGTCGCTTTTATTTCAGTTATGACATAACAAATCCATACAAACAACTTTTATTAGGGATGTTCAAATTCACAATAACTTTCATTTCAACATGCATTGCACCCGAAGAAGTTTGTTGTTAACAGTCTGAAATAAACTAAATCATTTGTATCCAGAACGTGAGCCTCAGTTATACTTTTATTGAAAGAAGATCTTTTCAGACACAATTACAAAAAATATACAAATTAAAATATCCTCCGTAAAAATTACTAACGGACACGTCGTTGTCCCGATACAGAAGAATCTCTCCCACTTTCGACTTCTTTTTAGGTTAACAAAAAAAAACCTTCTGCCCGATTCGGACATACTGAACCGGATACAACAGCAGTAGAGGGCATTAAAAATTCGAAATAACCTCATAAATCTCGCTTATCTAAGTGAGTGATCCCAAAAGAGTGACTGTCCGGCGGGCACCTATCTCGAGCGGAACAGTTACCTGCATAAGGACTGTTCAATTTATGAAACGGACAACTTGCTTGTGCGATATCTTTTTTATTTTTCAATAAAATCAATATCAGTTTTTTGCATAACTTGCTATAGCTATTCTCAAATGTAGGAAAAATATTACATTCAGCAAAATTTGCTTTATTGTATAACTGAAGTGGTTTTCGTAAAACATCAATAAAACCCATTTCTCAAAATTCGACATAACTTTCCACATACTTAACATGCACATATTCTTAAAGTTTTTAATGAATTGGAATCTTATACTATTCTACTAAAGATAAAGCTCAAAAGTTGATCAGTAATAATGCACCAAGCAATCTCCAGCTTGATATAGTGAGTTGCGTTGTTTTCATAGAAATTATTAAAAAATGTTCATTGAAGTCCTGTGTTGCAATAGCATCACGGATTGGGCTAAAAATTTGTCCAGAGTAGTAGAATATTTCTCTCTGAATGATACAGAAGAAAAATTTACTTTTAATTGCATTTTTCATCAAAAATTTAATCCATAAAGATGGTCATATTAAAAAATGTCATACTTTTTGCTCCATTCATGCAGATTTTTGACTCTAGCAAATCTTGTTATTATTTATTTTCAACAAAGTTGGTCCTATGTTATTGAACACCTTATTTAATAATAATCGGATGCAAAGTTTTTATTTCCAACATTATTGTTAGGCGAAATTTGCATTAGGTGTCATTGTTATTTGGAAAAACCTTCAAAGAACGAAACTGTTTTGATTAATGTGTCTGTGATGGCGCACAGTAACCAAACCAGCAATGCTATTAAGAAGCAGTTTTCTGCATTTGAAACCTCATTATTCCCACTTTCGACTGGACGCATAAAAAAAATATTTCTTAATATTTTAATGCTCTTTTTGCTTTACAAATGCATTTTATTCAAAAAATCGAATTTCACTTGAGACTTTAATATCTCAACAGTTAATTTTCCAATTGCGTTTAAATTTTGCCAGAATGTTTATTACTCATGCTGCTGCAGCATGGCACATACTTTTCTGGTATTAGAAACGATATACCATATGTGAACAGTAGTTTTATATATATTTTCAATTTTCAGCAATCGAAAAATTCACCTGGCCGATTTTCTATTAGATAAAACTATTTTTATTCGGTTCAAAAATGATTACTATAATGAGAGATGATGTTCTGAACAACGAAGCAAGGGTGGTTAAATTTGTCTTCTTTTTATAGCCTTGTAAAGTTGTCCGTTTTATAAATTGAACAGTCCTTAGCTGTGTGCATGGTCTTGCTCGCGCTGGATTTGTTTTCTTTCTTTTTGTACCACTGGTAGTGTACTTTCTCATTGCAAAGTTCTCCGTAGTTTAAATTTTGTTCATTATTTCTCATCTTTGTTATTGATTATATGATCTCTGATTGCCGTGTTTCTTGTACTTTAATTTACTAGATTGCTGACACTGGTTTAATATGGTAATCTGTTAAAATAATCAATTAGTAGAATTATAACCAGAGTTCTGAGCGTATCGAGGAGTTATAAAAAAAGCATGGATTTTCATTATGTATTCTCTCGGAATTTTCCCTTGCCCGTAAATGTCATCGAAACAACTGAAAACATCAAATTATAACAATCGATATCATCACACGCAGGTATGTTTCGAATCTCGTACTGGAAAGTCACTCTGAAACAGTTCTCACTTCCGGCTTCCATCCCACCGCAATGAACGCACGCATAAATCGCTAAAGATTTTCTTCCCGTGAGTCTGTCACCATCCCTCCGGAAGCTTCAACGCAACAAACATTGGCATAAATTATTGGAAAGGAAGTCGCTGCTTTTCCTCTCGAGCTGGTCCCGGTCGACTCCGTCCGGATCCCAAGAAGGAAGAGACTCAACTGTGCGAGACATATTGAATGGGACTAACTTTAACTTCTTTTCACGCGGGCTGTAACTTCACGTTCGACCACCCCCGTCGTCGTCGGTCTGTTCTGGATGACGAGGATCCGAATCGCAAAAATCGAATAAACATTTCTTACATTTGAATGAACTCTGTAGGTTGTGCGAGCGAGCGAGCGGTAAGGGCAAGTGGCACAGCCGAACCTGATCAAACGGAAGGAAGGCGTTTTGAATGGAAAATGAGTACTCGCGCAACTGTGACTGTCGTCTTCGTCGTGACTGGTGACAAAAGCCAGCCCTGCACTTCTTCTACAACAATGTCGATGGACTCCGTCGTCGGGGTGGTCTGTCTGTTCCGTTGCCGCCGTCATTTGTCCTTCCATCGAAGACCCTCCGCAGGCGACAGCAATGGGACTTGACAGCCTTTGTGACAATTTTTTAGGATTTTATTGAAATGGATTTGGGTGATTTTGGTGAGTTGTGGTGTGATGGAGAGTGGATAAGAATTATGGCGGAACGGCGAATTGAAGGATGGGAGACTTACTTCATGGTCTTTTATACTTCCGTTGAAAAGTCTGTGGAATTTCCGTAATACACTCTGGCTTGTGGATGTGGGAATTATTCGAAATTGGATGTCAGGCCATTCGGTCAAAAGCCATTAAGCTGTTGGTCATTTAGCCAAATGGACATCAGGCCAAATGGTCATTCGGCCGAATGTGTATTAGATCTCATGGTCATCAAGCCATTATATTATTAACGCCATCTGATTTTTATTTCCTTTTGAGGCTTACTTACTGTTATAGGAATCAAAATAACATAATTATTTGGTGCTCGAACTGCAAAATTTTCATTTTTTTATGAATGTTCTTTCAAGTTACATTTTAAAGATGTGGCTGGTGATCAAACTGCTTATTTTAGCCAAGGTTTTTTCCTTTTTGCCTTTCTCGTACTTTAAGTGTTCTGGAAAGCTTTGGTTCCAAAAATTTTTTTTGATGTAAGATGTGGAGAGTCGAGTCATATATACCAATCAACTCAGATTGACGAATTGGGGTGATGTATGAGTGTGTAGATACACATATACGCCTACAAAAAAAATCATCACTTTTTGGAAGTAAACCTTAACCGATTTTAATTTGACGACTAGAAGCCCAACGCATCCCGCAAAGGTTTCGTGCCGCAAGCCGAAATCTGCAGGGATAAGGACGGGATCCTCCTGATGGATAAACGTGAGGTGATCGAAAGGTGGAAGCAACACTTCGACGAGTATCTGAATGGCGAAGAGAATATAAGCACGGGGGATCAAGCAGCGGAGGAAATGACTATGTTGGTGCAGCAGAGGACGGGAACGAACCAACTCCCACGCTGAGGGAAGTTAATGATGCCAACCACCACCTCAAACACAACAAAGCGGCTGGTAAGGATGGCATCGCAGTAGAACTCATCTGGGAAACTGAACAGCTACCGGAGGAGGCCCTCCTCAGGAGGGGGAGGAAGGGGTAATTTGTCCCATCCACAAGAAAGGCGACAAGTTAATGTGTGAGAACTTTTGAGCGATCACCATTTTGAATGCCGCCTACAAAGTGTTATTCCAGATCATCTTCCGTCGTCTTTCACCTAAAGTAAATGAGTTCGTGGAAAGTAACCAAGCCGGTTTCATCGACGGCCGGTCGACAACGGGCCAGATCTTCACCGTACGGCAAATCCCCAAAACATGCCGTGAATACCAGGTCTCAACGCATCACCTGCTCAGCGACTTCAAAACGGCATACGAAAGTATCGACCGCACCGAGCTATGGAGAATCATGGACGAAAACGGCTTTCCAAGGAAGCTTACCAGACTGATAAGAGCAACCATTAACGGTGTGCAAAACAGCGTAAGGACTTCGGGTGAACTAGTCAGTTCATTCGAATCTCGCCGGGGGCTGTGACAGGGTGATAGATTCTCCTGGCTACTATTTAACATCGTATTGGAAGGTGTTATGCGACGAGCCGGGCTCAACAGCCGGGGTACGATTTTCACAAAAATCCGGATAATTTGTCTGTTTTGCGGATAACATGGATATTATTGCTAGAACCTTTGGAGGAATGGTGGCAGAACTGTTCACCCGCCTGAAACGTGAAGCAGCAAGGGTCGGACTGGTGGTGAATGTGGCTAAGACAAAGTACATACTGGTAGATGGGACTGAGTGAGACAGTATTTTTTTTTATTTATCTAATCCAACTGACCCTTATGGGTCTTATTGAATATCCTAAGACTAGTATACATTTAACAACAAATCTCCTAACCATATGAATACAAAAACTCACACAAATGTCATTTCAACAGCAGTTTACAAGAAAATAACATACAATATGCGGAAGGAAAAAATGCGAAAGTGTTTTTCAACTCCAAACTACGTTTTCGTCCGTTTGACGTTAACCAATCTATTTTTCAACGTTCCATGATCTCTAATAGGGTAGTTTTCTGAAAAGCTAATTAAAAATTTTCTCATTTTGGTCACTAACCTTCACAGGGCGGCGCCTGAAGCTGAAGACTATCAGAATTTTCAAACCGCAGAAAAGTACACAGGTCGCTAAATTTCGTATCTGATAAAACAAAATGTTTAATTTTCTCTACAGTATCATCAAAAATATGTACTTATTTCATCTACTATGTGAAACTACATGGCTCTGGATCAGTGTGGTCTGGTTGTTCATCGAATTTGAGCTAATTTTGTTACTGTTATAGTCATTTTGTTTAATGACCATTGGGCGCGCAGTTTATTGATACCCGCTTATTAGACTTACATTATCACATGTTAAGCATCAAATATGTTCATTTTTATTTTTCAGTGCTAGAATATAGACATTGACTGATACACTGTCATAAAAAAATAGTCATATATATCCTATATTTAGCGTGTAATAGTACCTTGAACTTTTCGCATTTTTTCCTGCCGCACCCTGTAATAACAAGCACACTACATCCAGAAGCATTTTTTAATTCACAATCATGTTATGAAAACGATTTATGACATAGTTTAAACCTAGCACAATTTGAGTCAGTTACGTATGTGTCTGGGGCTTCCATGTTTCATTTACTCTATTCAAAAACTCTCTATATCTTATTCCCTTGGGCCATGTTGATGGGCACATCGCTAGTGGTTTCAAATTCGTATTCAATAAAACTTTAAA
Organism: Aedes albopictus; assembly: GCF_035046485.1. NCBI lineage: Eukaryota > Metazoa > Arthropoda > Insecta > Diptera > Culicidae > Aedes > Aedes albopictus. The sequence goes on along the minus strand of NC_085137.1, from coordinate 155,018,903 downwards.
TGACACAAAATCTAACAGGCTAGTATTTTTGGTTTTTGGAACAAGCTTCACTATTTCAGTACAGCACGCTAATGGGACATTCAAAGAACGTGATACCACTGTAGAATAGAGGAAGCTCAGATATAAAAGATTATTTAATTTTTAAGTCTTAGTCGGTATTACAATTAACTCAATTTACTGAACGACAAATGAGGCGACGATTCCCGTTTGCAACAGCCATACAAAGCGTGATGCAAGGGGAAGTTGCTTCCCCTGCGCTAGTTATTGCTGATTGGTCGTAGTGTGTGACCGATGCGAAGCGAAAAATATAAAAATGATGCGCTTGCTGTGGAAGGGTCATTCTCAAGACGAACGTCATAAACGACACATCTCAGGAGAGCAGCAGCAGCAGCAGCAGGGGATCCAGTGAGCAGGAGCATGGAAATGCGACCCATCCGGGTCGCAGCCGAACCGAGCCAGCCAGCAGCAGCAGCAGCAGCAGCGATGAAGCCGTTAGTCACCAGTGAGGTTTTGAGAGTTTTCCTCACTGTGGCCGGCACACCGCTTGCGAACTGCATGGTAGTTTACCTCGCTGTGTTTAGGACGAACCGCAAATTTCGACAACCACCATTACTTATATCACTTTCGGTGACGTATTTATCTATGTTTGTTAGGTACAAAGAGAAATATTCAGGCGGTTGGAGAAGCGACGACGATTGTTTCTCTGTTGCTCCGCTGAATAGGTCTTTATTCATTTCATCCTCATGAGTTCCATCTAGCAGCACATGCGATGATACGGGAATGGAGTGCAGGAACGAAGCAGCTACATTTTGCTTTTGGATCACGTGTGCGAGAGTGTTGACGATTTCGGTCACAGCGCATTTGACTTCGTTGATTTGGTCGTCAACTGATCGGGATGGCTGTGCGATAGTCGTGTTCGTTGTTGCATCGGCATACATTCTATCTCGCATCTTATAGAACAGATCCATGCAGGCATCGCAGATCCAGATGATGTTACACGACAGGGCGCACAAGTCGGTTTCGGTGACACCAACACAGGCGGCATGAAACGTTTTGGCACATTTACCTTCGCAAACAGTAATCAAATCACTGTTGTCGATAGAATGTGAGCACTCTCGCAGGTTTTAGCCATTATGGTTGTCGAACTATGCACACAATTTTCAGTAATTTGCGCAGAATACCCGATACAGTCTGTCAGAATTTGCACTTCAGTGAAATTTCCCGGCGCTTATGCTCAAACACGTTAGATTCTCCGGTTCTTTAGGCGGTCATATATGCACTACTAGGCGTACGATTGATCAAGGCGACGATGGATCGTGTGATGTGCGTAGTTCGAGTAGGATAAACCTTGGCAGCGATATTACGATAGACGGGGATATTTTCGAGGTGGCAGAAGAATTCGTCTACCTCGGTTCCTTGCTAGTGGCTGACAATAACGTGGGCCGTGAAATACGAAGGCGCATCATCAGTGGAAGTCATGCCTACTACGGGCTCCAGAAGAAACTGCGGTCATAAAAGATTCACCCACGCACCAAATGTACCATGTACAAGACGCTAATAAGACCGAAGGTTCTCTACGGATACGAGACATGGACGATGCTCGAGGAGGACCTGCAAGCACTCGGAGTTTTCGAGCGACGCGTGCTAAGGACGATCTTCGGCAGTGTACAGGAGAACGGTGTGTGGCAGAGAAGGATGCTCGCTGCACTTGCTACACTGTACGGCAAACCCAGCTTCCAGAAGGTGTCCAAAGCCGGAAGAATACGGTGAACAGGGCATGTTGCAAGAATACCGGGCAACAACCCTGCAAAGCTGATGTTTGGTACTGATCCGGATGGCACAAGAAGGCGTGGAGCGCAGAGAGCACGATGGGCGGACCAGGTGGAGCGTGACTTGGCGAGCATTGGGCGCGACCTAGGATGAAGAGCGGCAGCCACAAACCGAGTATTGTGGAATCCCTGAGAAAATGGCTAAGAAGCTATTCCGCAGAATAGTTCCTCCAATCGCAAAATTCGCCCTCATATGTTTTCACACTTGAATTGTGTAATTCGATAATCTGTCATGTACAAACGGAACACCCGAACACGCTTTTCCGTTTGGTCAAATTAGCGTCAACCGGAGGAATCGAAGCAAGAAAAAAAACAGCAGAACCCGAAAGCTCTCTGATGATGGCCGCAGCAATTTCGTATCCAGTCATGTAGCCGCCGCCACGCCACCGCATGAATGTAATTCTGGTGGAACGTGGCGGAACCGGCGGGGTCGGCAACGATCACCAGCACAGCAATTTAGTATGTTATAGTATCCATAGAACGAGCATCGACAACGCGGGTGCTGGCACGAAAAATCAATCATCGCAATCTGCTGCTGCTGCTACAGCTACAACCCTCGCCCTGGGATAGAATGGCGGCGGCGACGACTCGACGACGCGACGACCAACCCTCGGTCCCGTCAGTCCTGGATGTCAGAAGAAGGACCAAGCAAGTAAGCTCACTCTCCGGGCGCAAATATCAATCAAATAATGAATTCAATTTACACTCTGAGCAAATAGAAAGGCGAGAACAAGATTAGAAGTGGATCGGAAAAAGCGAAGAGTGGATAATTGAAGTCGGTGGTGGTGGTATTATCGCATCAGTGAAATGGTCCCAAATGGTTGGGAGGGGGTCTACGTGGGGTTACGGTGGAATGTGTCAGAAGAGTGCAGTAAATTGCCGTAAATGCGGGTGCCAATTTCGAGGTGCTGATTTGGCTTGGCGTAATCTTGTCGTTTGATCTTGGGAGGTTTGCCAAGCATTTAATACATTCTTGGGGCGCTAGAAATGCAGGTATGCATTCCGGATGGACCACAAGGAGATCTTGATAGGTTACTGATTCTACTTCGTATGCTTTTCAAATTCATAGAACAACATCTCATAAAGAACCGGTAGTGCTGTCATGGTAAAATCAGAACTGATTACTCAAGGTTTCGAAATTTTGGCGCCTCATATACGTGAACGCTTCCAAGAAAATTCCTTTTTTTGTCTGTATTAACGAGATTTCTAACCCTAGGCTTGTTCGTCTCGGGACCCACGCTTTACTTTCCTTCCGAAGGAAGAACCCACATTTTGTGAGTATGTCGGGAGTGGGATTCGATCTCAGGTCCTCAGCGTGATAGTCTTGTGTTCTAACCACCACACCAGGTCCGCTCTACAGAAAATTACTTCAATATCGCGCCCAATAAAGAATTATTTCGAGAAAACTCTTCCATGCATTATTATTTCATTAAATTTGCTGTTATTAGCGCGTTTCAAGATTCAGTTTTGTAAGAATTCTTCTTAAAATGTTTAGAATATTTTGCAGGATTGCATTCTGGGACACCGCATGACATTGCTTTGGGCATTCTTTGAAGATTTATCCAACATTCACTAGAATGTTTCATGAATCTCTAAGAATTTCTTAGGATGTAATAACTCAACCAAAGATGTATCTAAGTTTCCCTTAAAAATGCATCCCTATCCATGAACTTCTTTGAAAACTTCTCCAAGGATTCCTCCAGAGATTCTTTGAGGAATTCCTCAAGACATTTCTTGGCACTTCTTTGAGAAATTTCTTAAGAATTTCTCAAAAGATTCATCTTGAAACTGGTTCACGGGTTTCTTAAAAAAATAATTCCGAAATTCCTTCTGGAATTCCTTAAGAAATTCTATGGCAAATTCCTATTCACGAGTTCTTTCAAGGATTCGTTCAGAAAATCCTTCAGGGAACTTTATTGACAGATTTCATCAACCAGTACACCAGTATGTACATACATTTGTCTGCGATTTATGTAGAAAGTTTTGGTATTCTCCAAGGTATTATTCTGAGTATTCATCCAAAAATTGCTCACAAGATAACTTTAGAAATAGCTTCAGGAATGTTTGTCCTGGAATTTCTTTCTACAATTATCAAGAATTTCTTCTAGGAGCTTCCAAAGGTATCTCCGAAGTTTTTTGAGAGATTTTTTGTGATAATCCTCCGGGAATTTCCAAAAAAATCCTTCAGGGATTCCTAAAACTAATGTTGTCTTTTCCTCCATTAAGTTCTCCATTATGTACTGAAAACCCCTGAAAGAATATCTTAATACATTTTGTCTTAAGATATCCTGGGAGATGTTTTTGATGGAATCGTAAGAGTAATTTCTGAAAACAACCCTTCTAGAAATTTGTGCAGAAATCACAGAAGGAATTTCTCAAAGAATTATTGGAAAAGCCCTGGGAAGAAAATCCGAAGCAAGCAAGAATTTCTGAAAAACTCTTAAGGAGAAAAAATATCTCCTCGAAAGGAATCCCAGCAAGAATTAATGAAAGAAAGGTGGAGCTTGGTGATCAGGAAGGTGGACTCTCCCCTGTACTGTTTGCTTGTACCTATCATTTGTATATGTTCACTCGAGCAAAACTCCACATTCAGGAGCAAAATTTTTGAAAGTGAAGAAACCATCAGTAGAATCCCTGTATAAATCTTAGGAAGTACTTTAGATTAAATCTATGGAGGAATCCAAAAAAAATCCCAGGGTAATTCTTGAAAGAGGAGTTATTTCTTAAGACCTTCGTGGAGAAGCTTACCCACGAATGGAATTCCTTTGAAAAATTGAAGCATTTATAGGATTATTCCTAGGGAATTCTTCAATAAAGTTCTTAGAAAATTTTCAAAAAATATTCTTGGAGAAATCTGTGGACGAATGTTTGAGAAAAAATAAATAATAAATTTTTGAAGAAATCACAAAGTTTTTTTGCACCAGGTGTAAATGCGCAAAAAATTGATAAACTCACGAAGACAACTTTTTTCACATATACAGGGTGTTAGGTTCCTGAGTGCAAACTTTTTAAAGGGTGATAGAGGACCATAAATGGAGAAAAAAATTGTTCTACGCATATGGTTAAATCTCAATCGTTACGTAGTTATTGAAATTCCCATGTTTTTGACTCTTATTGCCTTAACTGGCTATAACTTGAAAATGGTCAAACTTATCGAAGTTTTTTGACCCTTATTCGAAAGATTATTGAATTTTCTATCAAATGGCATCTTTGAATCGATTGGTTTAGTTCAATAACTAAATTATCTAGAGCAAAATAACTAAAACTGGAGTATTTTAATTGGTTTTCGTCAATTATCTTTGAAACATGCGTAATAAATTAAAATTCTTTCTTAGGCAAAGTTGTGGCCCCTGTTACACTCTACAATTCGTTCTTTGACACTAAACTTCTGGCTCTTATCGTTTTCTTGCAATTTTGATTTAAATGTGCGGCACAATGCGCAATAAAGTGCTTTCCATGACAGTTGCAAATTTATGATCTGAAATGCGATGTTAAAATCGAAATTGCAACAAAACGATAAGAGATAGAAGTTTGATGTCAAAGAACGAATAGTAGAGTGAAACAGGGGCCACAACTTTGCCTAAGAAAGAATTTTGAATTATTACGCATTTTTCAAAGATAATTGACAAAAATAAATTAAAATACACTACTTTTGAGCTATTTGCTCTAGACAACTTAGTTATTAAACTAAACCAATCGATTCAAAGATGCCATTTGATAGAAAATTCAATAATGTTTCGAATAAGGGTCAAAAAACTTCGATAAGTTTGACCATTTTCAAGTTATAGCCAGTTGAAGCAATAAGAGTCAAAAACATGGGGAGTTCAATAACTACGTAACGGTTGAGATTTGACCATATGCGTAGAACAATTTTTTTCCCCATTTATGGTCCTCTATCACCCTTTAAAAAGTTTGCACTCAGGAACCTAACACCCTGTATAAGGCCACAAAAATCGTAAATTGTTTCTTATATTTAGAAGGCGAAGTTTTCATCACGTATGGAGGAACAAAACCTGTAAAATCCACATGAATTATTACTCATTGTTTGTGAGAGTGCAAAAAATATTAAGTAAATGATATACATAGGTAATAGTATTATACTCAGGAGGGTGAAATGAAAATTCCTTAGAATAAAAAAAAAAACAATTTGGAAAAGCACATCATTTTGAAAAATGACACCGGTAACTTACCAGGCTCTTCCGCTCTTCAAAATCATGAAGTTCCTTTTTCTTTCTTACACAAAAAAAAACCTTCTGGAAGGAAGTTTTTTTTTTCGCTTATTCGACACATGTCGAATTGAAAAGTGTTCAACTGTCACAGCGATGTACACTGTAAATTCAAAACAGTTTGGTATTGCGCTTATACTCGCACCCACAGCAGCTCCTCTTGCAGCCGCTAATTCCGGAAGTTCTGAGTTAGTGCTATTCGACACCCAAACCACCTGGAATCAACCGAAATTAACTGAGGATGGCAGCAATCGTAGAAAGAACGGCTTTTTCATTCACACCACCGCAATATTTGTTGAAATTGTGCTTCATAACAAATCCGGAAATCAAAACAAAAATAGAGTTTCCAAAAATCAATGGGCATGATGGTGTAGGGTGACCAGTTTGTCGAATTAAAAGTTTACCCCGGTTATTGGACAAAAGTCGGTGTCGTATTAGCGGGGCGCCCGCCCTGCTCGTATTCAAGGCAGAGGTTTAGGAAGTTATTTCTGTTTCCATTTCCCAAGCTCCATATAGAAGACGCTACTCCGCCTTTTACTAAAGATATGAAAAATCCCTCTAACCGTCTTATGTGGCTTCGTGGTCGTGCGGCTAAGACCACCAAGCCTTTAGTCGCATCGTGCTAAGAAGCGCGGGTTCGATTCCCGCCGTAGAGCTGTCAGGAAAAATTTCGGTTGTGCCACTGGGCGTTGCATGCTAGTCCGTTGTCTAGTGTCGTGCTTCCTTCAAAGAGCAAATAGCTCACTGGAAGCATTAAACTTGTCTGTGTCTTTTAATCCCTCTAACCGTCTTTTCTATGCACAAACCTGGAGGGCGCAAAAATAGGAAAAACTACGAAGATGATTTTTTTATGTCCAGTAGGGCAGAAGAAATTCCTAATCGCAAATTAAAAAATAAAAATAAGTTGTTATTCTTCTATTTTAGTTACCACTGCGGGTAACATTACGCTACATTATCACTCAAGTGCCTTTCTGATAAAAACCTAGGTTTTTATCAATCTCAAATTTGTTTGTAATAACAAAGCAGAAAGGCGCCTCCTAGCCAATTTTCATACCGCAATTCATGGCCATCACCGCCGTCGCTATCATTGCCACTCTATTGAGCAAATTTTCATCAACTTGACTTTAATCCTTTTATGCAAATAATTTCGCCTTCTTGGCGGACCACCCGCACGATTCATTTCCCCCGTTGCGTTGGCGTTGGTTCCCATCCGGTACATGGAACGGGTACGAATCACGGGTTCGAGCGAGACACTTCTGCGTTGATGAACAAAAACTTTTCTTTGAGTTACGCCGCCGGCATGGAACGAAGTCGGTTGGTTAACGCCCTGGCAGCCCGAGCTGGCAGCCCGGGTGTGTGTCATCTTGGATGAACTTCCGGTAGGAAATTTTACGATGAGTGTGCCACACTTGGCAGTGGTGATTTTTTGACGCCTGGTTGACTGTGGAACCAGCGCGGCGGCAGTGAATTCCGAAAGAAGCGCGGAATGTTAATTTGGGAATTTCTTCGGAGAGCGTCGCCGTACAGAGGTTTCTTTCCACCAGAAGAATTATGCTGAAGAATGTGAAAATTAGCAGCTGGCGCGTTACACAGCAGAAAGAATAAATTCCCGCTTTGCAAGCAAAACATCTGTTTTCGGTTATTTAATTTAAACTTTTATTCGGCATGCTAATTTTTAATTTACGCTGATCATTTGCATTCATTAAAATAGTCACACGATTGTCATGAATCACGTGCTTTTCTGGGGTAGTTGTCTTGAGTTGTTGATGAACTTTGGATGATGTGTGTTCCGACATCGTATGTTGACTGTTTTTGTAAGAAAACTTACTTATTTTACTTGCAGTCCTGAGCACCCACGGTGGTGCAGAGGGCCGGACTGAAAGATCTCCATCCTGGGCCCGCCATTGCCTTAACCTGTGGCCAGGTCAAATTTCTGTCGACTTGCTTGATTTCGTTGTTGAGGCTGTGCGTGCCGGTATGAGCCTCTGGGTCTGCCTCTGCTGCGATGTCCTGCTGGGTTCCAATCTAACGCTTGCTTGCAGATTTCGTTTCTGCCCTGTGCATTTATATTGTGGCCAACCCACACTGCAAATTCTGTTTACTGGTATTCAGCAAACTTTGCTGATTTTTTTTGTGCTGATTTCATTCAGCAATACGAATTTACTGAATATCAGCAATTATTTTTCAATTTGCTGAACCATCCAGCAATTTTGACAGTTGATCAGCAACGTTGTGCTGAATTTCAGCAAACATTTTGCTGAAATTCAGCAATTTATTTTGCTGATTTTTTTTTTGTGCTGGAAGCGTTTCAAAAAATTTTGTGTACACCTCCACTTTTGCTGCCGAATTTCTGTCGCTATAGGCTTTTGATGACATCGACGATGGAGATCCAATTGCAAGGCCACCATGTACGAACTGTATACCGCAGGCATCTATTGATGGATACCTGCAGCCGTTGAGTGTTCTCCACTGATACACACCAAGTTTCACTGGCGTACAGCAGTATAGATTTGATTTGAACAGTCGAATTTTGGTGCGTCGACTAATCTGGTTGTTTTTGCATACATTTCATAACCGTTATGTGTTCGACAAACCTTTTGTTTTTTCTCTACATCGTGCTTTTTAAATGTCTGCTGGGTTCGTGCACTGGGGTCCGTGTACTGCACGTATGTCGATCTTGGTGCCGCCATCGGCCGCCATTCGGCTACCAAGATATGTATTGGAGCCTTCAACATTCTCCACTGCTTGCCCAGCTACTGTAAAGCTGGAAGAGTTGATCGTGTTTACATCTAAAGATTTAGTCTTGTTGACGTTGATGGTAAGACCTACCGCCGAAGAGCGATTGGCAAGATCATTGAGCTTGCTCTGCATATCAGAGTGCCGTTGAGCTAGGAGAGCAACGTCATCAGCCAATTCGATGTCATTTAGGTGCACCATGGTAATGGACTGCCACAACAACCCACGATTTGGTTCACGATCAATCGCACCAACCAGGATCTCGTCGATTATGATGAAGAACAGTTGCGGTGATAGTAGACATCCTTGCCTCACTCCAACGACGACCCGGATGGGATCGGACAAGACACCGTTGTGCAGTACTCTGCACGAAAATGCCTTGTACTGTGCTTCAATGAGGCCGATGATTTTCTCAGGGACACCCTTGCACCTAATGTTTCCTACATGTTTCCGTGATTGAGACGGTCGAAAGCATTTTCGTAATCAATGAACACCAGGTAGAGAGATTCTTGGAATTCATTGATTCACTCCAAGACGAAACGGAGCGTGACAATATGGTCCACACAGGATCGTCCGGCACGGAATCCTGCTTGCTGACGTCGGAGAGTTGCGGAGGACTTTGAGAACGATACACAGTAATATGATGCCCTGCCAATTATCGCATAGTCAGGCCCCCCTTTTTTGGGTACCTTTACTATAACGCCTTGCATCCAGCCGGTCGGAAATGTCGCGGTACGAGTTAAAAATTGTCATTTCCAATTAATACATACGTTAATTTTAAAACAATTTCTAAATTGAGGGATCATAATTAGTGCTGTCACGTGTCCATACCATATTTACCCATATTTTATGGTTTTTGAGCCAAAAACTCAATTAAACAGCCGTTATCTTGGATATTGAACAGATAGGGAAATGGACCCATCTTGGCAGGGATCCGATTTTTGGCACTTTTCTGCTATAACTCAGACAATTCTGAACAAATTGACACAATTTTAAAAACGCGATGAGATACGTATAGTATCTAGCCGTGTACAAAATTTCAAGTCAATTGGTTGGGAATTGACTGAGTTATAGTGAAGAGTGCTCAAAATACCGGTCGCTGCCCAAGTGGTTCGCTACCCTATATTGGTTATTCTGGTTGCTATTTTTGGACTCTGGAAATCCTCCCCATACAAAATATACCCTTATTGAATGATTTATTAGTCTAAAACACCATTGAACAGTCGCCGTCTTGACTTCTCGGATGCCATGTTATATTTTAGATCGCCATCTTGGATATTCTGGAGACATTTTGAAAATCATGAAATATACCCATATGTCATGATTTTAGAACATATTGAATTTTGAGACGCCATCTTCGATATTCTGGCCGCCATTTTTGAACTCCGGTTATCTTCCGCATACCGAATATACCCATATTGAATGGTTTTAGAGCCAGAAACTCAGTTCTACAGTTGATATCTTGAATTTTGAGCCGCCATCTTGGTTATTCTGGTTGTTATTTTTGGACTCGAGACATATTCCCCTTACCAAATATACCCATACGACATGATTTTGAAGCCTTAAACACCATTAAACAGTACCCATCTTGAATTTTGAGCCGCCATCTTGGATATTTTGGTCGCCATTTTAGAACATCTCCCCGACACAAAATATTCCCATAATGCGTGGTTTTAAGGCATGAAACTCCATTGAATAGACGCCATCTTGAATTTTCAGCCACCATCTTGGATTTTAGACCGCCATCTTTGATATTGTGGTCGCCATTTTTGGAGTCCAGACATCTTTTCCATGCCAAATATACTCCATATTGCATGTTTTAGAGCCTAAAGCTCTACTAAACAACCACCATTTTGAATTTTAAGCCGCCATCTTGAATATTGGGCTGCCATTTTAAATTTTAAGCCGACACCGTGGAATTTCTGGGCTCCAGTGTTGATTTCCGCACAAAATTCGTCAACCATGCTAAAGGTTACAAAAATCGCTTCAGTTTGATGTGTCGCATGATGGGGCTTGGTTCAGTCACAGAGAAACAGACGTCACATTCTCATCGCCTCCCATAACCTTTCATACGGTTGGTTCAAATATTCAGTAGTAGATCGATTGACCACTCGCGGCACTGGTATCGTTTTTACTCCTGTTTGACGTTTGCTCAGTACCGCCATCTAGTGGTGGCCCGGCCAAACACAGTACGCTTAGCATTGTGCGATTACGTTTCCGTGACGATGTTTTTCAATGAAATTTGTTCCAAGTGTTACGTCTGTTTCTCTGTGGTTCAGTTTTATATACGGTCAGTTCTAGCAATGCTGGTCCTGATCACTGAAATGGTCATCCGAAATGCCTTGACCGATCCGAACCATTTTCAATAGCAAACAATGCGGTAAATTCCGGTTCGATTCGAGGTATAATCCTATTTAAAAATTGGCCAATGGGAAGTGCCCTAAAAGTGAGTGAACTCTTTTTGCGCACAGACATACATTTATACACATATACATATACAAAAATACATACACACATACAGACATCATCTCATTTCGTCGAACTAAGTTGATCGGTATATGGGACTTGACCCTTCGAGCATTCTATCGAAAATCTTTTTTTTGAGTGAACATATAACCACAGACAAACAGACGTAACACTTCGAACATTTTTCGATTCAAATCATAGTCACGGAAACATATTCGCCCAATGCTAAAAGGCCTATGTTTGGCTGACCACCAACTAGGTGGCGGTAGTTAGCAAACGTCAAACTCGAACAAAAACGATGCGAGCGCCACGGTTGGGCAGTTGGCCAACTATCAAATTTTGAAAAAGACCGTTAAATCGGTGTACGATGTGAATTATCAGAGTGTTACGTCTGTTTGTCTGTGATATAACCTTTCAGTACACTTTGGTGCACGAGAGAGGCAAAAAGAGAGTTTTTGTACTTACCCCTTGAGAAATTGTATAAGATATTCTTATTACTTCTAATAATTCCTTCAGAGTTATCTCCAGGAGGCCTTTCAAGGATTTCTTAAAAAAAACCTTCCAAGAATCTTTCAGAAATTTATTGATGGATTCCTTCACGAACTTTTCGGCAACCTTGGGACTCCCGTAGACATTTTAAGAGTTTCCTCCAGAAATCTCTCCAGATTTTTTTTTAAGTAATGTGTTCTTGGAATTAATTCCAGAGTTCCTCCAGAAACACCTTATGATTTCTTTTATGAAGAATCTTTGGGGGGGGGGGGGGGGGGTTTTAAATGAAATTCTTAGATGAATTTAAAGAAATTCCATGGGAGGACTTTTGAAAAATGTTTTCCCGAAATTTCAGGAAAAATCTTCACAATTCTGAAATTTCTGGACATATTTTTCAAGGAATTTCATACAGAAGGTTAAATTTTCAATTTTTAGAAAAATTCTTGAATGAATGTCTAGTGAAATCACTGAAGAAGTCTCTGGGATATGCTTGAAGGAATCACAGGAGAGATTTATAAAGAAAATAACATTTTTGAAAAACTTTTCGAGAAACTCTTGATGGAATTCCTAGAAAAGTATATTAGGGATTTTAGAAAAATTCCTGTAGAAACTTTTTGACAAAACTGTTGGAGAATTTTCCTACAGTATTCCTGTATCGTCCAGTGCACATATTTCCGACGGAACACGTCTGAATATGTTTGTATTAGGAACCGTAGACAAAAAAACAAATCACAAAATATTTCTAAAGGAATTTCTGTGGAAATTTCTAAAGAATACTTCTGATTCAATTCCTTAAGGAATCCGTGGACAAGTACTTGAAGCTATCCTTAAAAGAAATGCCAGAGAAACTGCTGGAAAAACATGGAGGAATATCTGTAGGAAATTTTGAAGGATTCTCTAGAATTCCTACCTGAATTACTAAAAAAAAAAAATGTAAGAAGAATTGGTGGAATTTCTGCAAGATTTTCTAGATGAACCCTTGAAGAAGTTTCTGGACATGTTCCTGCGAAATTGTGGAATTCCTGAAGAAATCACTGGTGGACTTTTTCAAGAAATAAGTAAGGAATGAAGGAAGATTTTTTGAAGGAACCGTTACAAGAATTTATAAGAGGAGGAATTTCTGAAATAATCCTTTGAAGGAGTCCAAAGAGAAATTTCCGACGGGTTTTCTTATCGAAGAATTTCTCATATAATCGCTGGTGGAGGTGCCCATGAGAATTCTTGGAGATTTTTTGTGTAAATATTTGGAGCAATTTCCTAAACTATTCCTGGAAGAGTTTCAGAAGAAACCAATTTAGAAGCTTCTTGGTAAATTTTAGGACTGAATCCGTGGTCATTTTCAAAAGGAATAGCAATTTCTAAAGGAGTTCACGAAGCAATTTTGGAAGCAATCCACAGAAGATTTCCAAAGTGTATTTTGTCGAGGAAAACTTAACTTTTGATAGCTTGGAACGAAAATAGTAACCAACTGGAAAGGAAGTATGCACAACAATAAATACGTACTACTACCACAACCTTATTGCCCATAACACTTTCGATTGCAACGAACATTGACCATTACTGTCGGAAGATGATCACATAGAAATATATTGAATTAGTCCTTCATGCCACATGTTCCCGACCATACAAGCCGCCAATCACAACTTTATTGAACTTTCATCAAGGATCAACTGAACACTGATCCAAAATTGGAACTCCTGCCATAACCCATAAGAATCGGTTTTGATTGTCCCTTCGGACAATCTGGTCGGACTGTCCTTCCTTTTTTACGGCGCACTTTCCGATTGTGTTTTTCCAACCCCGCAAAATTACCCTGTTCGGGTGAGAACCCGGCTATGTAACTTTTGCAAACACAAAAATTAATAAACTTTTCTCGTTGGGCGCCGCCATCGATAAACGCTCTGGTCTTCTGTCCACAGCCATCTCGGTACCCGGCAGCAGCAGCCACAGCCATCATCATCGTTGTCGGCGACGTTTGATGCAATAAAAGATGAATTTATGGCAGCAATTGGCGAACAAGATTGCCCAATAAAAAGGTGCACCCCGCTCATTCTGAGATGGTCTGAGGGGCTATGACTTCGATGACTTCGCCGTCCGCATGCGGGAAGAGTTTGCACCACCCAAGAAATAGCTTTATGGCAAGGCTGTCTTCTCGTTCTCGGGTTGGTCGAGATGTGATTTATAAGAGAATTATGCCAATGACCGTACGGAAATGGGGTTTATGTGCGGGAGAACTTGTTTTCATAGGGACGGACGGGGACGAGAACATCGAGAGTAGTGCTTCGACATTTTTTTTTTGAAGCACTTTGCATTAATGGGCTACCTAAATCAAGCTTCATCGGGTGTAAATCAATTTGGATGACAGAGTTCAATTTCTGAGAAATTTCCAGATGTTTGGATAGCGAAAAACGGTGATTATTTATTAGCTCGATTTGGAGTTGACCATGCTCCCAGACGGAAGTGACTATAATGATGTGTTCAAGATAGTACACATTAAATTTCTTTTTTCACTGATGATACTGAGGTGAACCAGCCCCGTCTGAAAATAATTATGATGTCTGGGTTAGGGATGCATCGCAAGAGTGCTCGTGAAATATTGGGCAAAGTCGTCAATATACCATTTCTTGATAGCACGCTTCTGAGCTGCGAAAACAACAAGTGAGTGTAACCAGACGCGCCAACTTGGTCAAATTATTGGGGGGGCAAAGTCAGGTTTTTCTGATTTTTTGTATGGGAAAATCGAAAAATCGTCAAATATTGGAGGGGCAATACCATGCTTGCCCCCCCCCCCCCCCCCCCCCCTAAGTTGGCGCCTATGAGTGTAACTCTTTGCAAGTGAATGTTCCCATACTTGTACTTATGTCACTCGATATAGAAAAGAGAGATGTATCCTACATTAAAACTTTTGACCAGATCGCACTCTAAATATGACTCACACAACTCCTTGCTACTACATTTTTTTTCTTTATTACTGGCCGTCATAATAAGTCGGTAGATTTGAACTAATATTGATTACATGTCACTCTTCATCTGGTGGTTCAATATTGGTAAAAAATAACTAACATTAAAATAAAGCAATAAAATAAAAGCAACTTTGTGGAAAAGTGGTGAAATGTTTAATGCCGTGTTCTTTTTTAACCTGGGTTGGAACTGGATTGGCGGAAAATGTGTAAACAAACAATCATCAAACAAACTTTAGTATAAGCGAAACCGAAGCCTCATCCAGATTGGAACTGGATCAACAAGATTGGAACTGGATCAACAAGAAAAACGGCATTAGAAACTTAGCTTACGCTAAGCACTATGTGATCAAGCTATGGAAAATGGATTGCTTTGTTTGACGAGTGACGGTGTTGGAATGATTGAAGAGGATACTACAAAGGTCAGCTGGTGAAGAGCTTGCATCAAGATGAGTTGTTTTCTCATTTAAATTAAGGCCATGGTCGAAACCGTCACTGTCGTTGGAGCTCCACTGTGTCTGCTTAGTTGTGCACCACATCAACAAATCTTTTATGTGCTCGAGAGGGGCTTTAACAAGCGAAAAAAAAGAGTAGGGATCCAGCGGATCGATTCGCGATCGGTCAAACCAATCATCGACAGAACTTCTGAAAATATAAGGAAAAGATCACGGATGAGATTCGTGGGAGGCTGATTTGCTTGAAACTCGACACCGCCACGAGATTCGACCGAGATGTATTGAGTGTTATCATTCAGTTTATCGACGAAAATCAGGTTAAAGTTTATTGGCAATGGTTGAGCTTTGGCAACGGCACATAGCAGAGAAGCTCGAAAAAGTAATTACCAATGCCTTGTCGCCCTATTTACAAGTTCGACGTAACCAAAAGCTGCGCTACTGACAATGCTTCTAATTTGTTGGCAACCAGTGAAGGCTTTTTAAAACAGCAGCATAGGCGCAAAACGCTTACATTGGATGGGGCACAAGCGCTTGTGCTCGGTTATCGCATACATGCGTCACAAAAATAGCATCTGGATACAAAGATCCACTACTGAACTGCTCGACTATGGAACTCGACAAACTGCGAATGATGGTGCACGCACACAAGTGCTGTATGGAATGTATGTACAAACAGGTTCCGTATACAGTAAAACCAGCACTCAAGTGTGTGTGTGTGTGTGTGATCAAAATCATCTTGCATCAGTTTGTTTTCATCCCTCGTCGTCGGTTCACGGTTTGCACGCGCAAAGCCGGAATCAATCGCGATTTGTTTTACAAATTAAGGTAGGTATGTTTGATTTAAATCACGGACTAGAGTGAAGTGCAAGAAGTGATTTCCGGTGAGAATTCCTGAAGAAATTCCCGGAGGAGTTCATGGAGGAATTCCCGGAGGCACTCATGGATGAATTCCTGGGAAAATTCTCAGTGAAATTCCCGGAGAAAATCTTTGAATAAAAGTCCGGATGAATTTCTGGAAAATTCCCACAAGAATTTCCGCAGAAATTGCCGAAGGAATTCCTGAAGAAGTTCCTGATGGGAGTCCTAGATAAAATCCTGGGGAAATTTCCGGAGGAATCCCCGGAGGAATTCCTGAAGGATTTCCTAGAGGATTTCCCGGAAGAACTTCTGGAGGATGTCCTAGAAGAATTCCCGGAAGATTTCCAAAAGAAATTCCTAAGGAAGTTCTTGAGGAATTTCCAGTAGAGTTTTTGGATGAATTCCCGGTGGACTTCCCGGATAAATACCTGGATAAATCCCCGGAAGAGTTCCTGTAAAAATTCCCAGTGACAAACCCAGAAGAAAAAGCGGAGTAAAAGAAGCAATATTGTAGGGCGACAAAATTTGTCTGCAGGGGATCAAATACGGTGTTTAAGTATTGTCTCTTGTACCACCGTACTCGACCGTCTACTATCCTGCCAAATGGCTTGCTGAACAACTATGCTGAAAAAGGGTTCATTAGGGTGTTCATACATATATTTTATTAATACTAGAGGAACCTATCGAATAATATCAGAACCAAGGACACCAGATACGTCTTACTTTCTTTTAACTTTCGGAAAATTTGCTGGATCTTTTCAAATTTTTGGATAAAATTGTTTATATGTTTTGATTGCTAGTGTTACCGACCGTCGCCACTGCCGGAGAGATCTCAACCTGCCGAACAATTTTACAGAAAACGCCATGCTTTTAGCTAATCACAGTAACGAGATACACAAGGTGCCACCTAGCGAATAAATCACGGATCAAAGACTCAAATATCAGACAGTTTTTAGCTTGCTGAAGAACTTTGTTGAATACGGCGTCATTCTATCTTATCAGGATTCTGAGATATAGAAGTTTGAAGATTTTTGACCCTGGCGCCACCTAGCGGACGATTCTCGAACCGAAGACGCCATTGCCAGATAATTCTTAGTCTGCTGAACAACTTTGCTGAAAACGGCATGCTTGTACCTCGTTAGGGTATCAAGATAAACGTGTTTGAATTTTTCAGACACAATGCGCCACCTAGCGGATAAATCCTAAACCAAAGACTTTACTATCAGATAGTTCTGAGCTTGCTGAAGAATTTTGCCGAAGACAGCATCATTCTATCTTATCCGGTTTCTGAGATATGAGGGTTTGAACATTTTTGACTCTGGCGCCGCCTAGCGGCCGAATCGCGAACCAAAGTCGCCGTTGCCAGTTAGTTCTTAACCTGCTGAACAAATTCGCCGAAGACACTATACTTCTATCTCATCGGGATATTGAGATATACATTGCGCAAAGCATGTGGCCAATTTTGGTACCCCAAGACAATCCGGAATAACTCCGGAACCATGTGGACCAGGCACCCATGTCCCCGGCATAATAAACTAGAAGAGTTTTTCGGGAAGTTGTGAAAATTTCATCAAAATCCATCGAAAAACAAAAAAGTTATGACCATTTTTGTGCTTTTCCGAAGGTCGAAAATGTACGTTGGCTGGATGAAGGTTAAGAATCACAAAAAATGCTCATCGTTCAATAATTTTTTCGCGAAATTTCTCTGTTATTATCGCAAAAAGGGCATTCTTTCATGAGTTTAGCACTTATTCATTCTGAAGATTACTCCAAGTTTTTTCGTAGAATGCATTTCTTCCATGCTCATGCCTAATTTTCTCTACTACACTCAAACCTTCATTTAGGTAGGATCCATTTAGGTAAAATCTATTTAGGTCCCTCCATTTAGGTAACGTTACCTAAATGGAATTTGATTGTCATTGGTCATCATTGATGACGTCAAACCCGACATCAACCTATCATTCACCTGTTTTCATTTTGGCCGGCAAACCCAATATAGACCCAACAGTTGTTCGATGTTGGTCCACCAGTGGCCCAACATACGAAAAAATTGACCCGACTTTGACCCGACATTCAACAATTTTTCAGTCTGGCGGAATTTTGCAGGGTTTTTCGTGTTTCGTGCCCTTCTAGTCATTTGAAAGACAAGTCTGACCTGAGAGCCTCCAAAACCCCCGAAAATGCCCCTAAAGCCTCTCCTTTCCTGAGATTCCCTTGAAAGTCCTCTGAAACTCCGCATGACCCCCTTTAAATCTCCTAGTTAATCTCCCTTCTTGAACTTATTTTCAACCTTGTACTCCATTTAGGTAATAGACTGAATCCATTTAGGTAATGAATCCATTTAGGTAAAAATTTTATTTAGGCAGTCCCGACCCATTACCTAAATGGAGGTTTTGGTGTATAACCGTCATTCGGGGCTTCTTTAGAAAAGAAGGGCTACTTTGGACACTTTAGTATTTCAATGTTAACAAATATGAACAATGGCCAAATCAATTTTCGTGCTTAGTACTATTCAAATGCATGATGGTCTGCAATATTTGGCGACAAACATATCTAAAGGTCCAATCTGCAAAAGAGAGGCTCTCTTTGTTTCTTTGTTTCTTCAAATCATTATGATGTTACAGTGAACATTTTGACAATTTGTGATTAAAAGGAATGTTTAATCTACCTTCCGACGCAAGAAGTAAGTACATCAAAATTTTTAAATACAAGTACATTATAATCGAAAGAGAGGAGACTTCAAGAGAGCCTCTCACCAGCACTTAGGACATATAGAAATGTTTGGCCTGATTTGGCTATACGATTTTTGAAATATGTAATGCCATCATTGCTTGCCGGAACGAGAAAAGCCTTCACCACGATCGGTAAAAAATGATAATTAGGCCTAAAAACATTTGCATTTTAAAACACGTTTCCACTGGTCATGTCCAGAAGATTCTCATGAGTTTTCATTCCAGGAAATAATGAGGTATCCCAAAGAGCTTTTAAAGGTATTTTTTTCCAAGGCGTGCATTCACGAATTCGTCAAGATATAACTTCAAAAATAGCTTCTGGAATGTTGTCCAGGAATCCCTCCAGAAAATCTCAACAATTTTTTCTCGGGTCCTCAAAAGATTAGGAGTTCTTTTTTATGAGAATCCCTCAGACAATCCTCCGGGAACTTCTTCAGAAATTCCTTCGGGGACTCTTTCAAGAATTCTTCCAGTATTTTATAATTTTTCACTTTTCGAAAGAACTTCTTGAAAAATTTCTGGAGAAGCGTCTGAAATAATCAGCATTAATCTCTGAAGGGATCTCAGGAGATATGTTTTACGGAACAGCAGGATTATTTTGAAAATCATATCCTTGTAAGAATTTCTACTAAACCCTGCAGGAATTTCTCAAAAAAATACCAAAAAGAATCGCTGCAGGATTTTTTTAAAGAAATTCTCAGAGGAATTTCCTATATTCCATTATAATTATTGTACAACTCTTGGGATATTATTTTAAATGAATTTCCGAGAAATCTCGGGGTAAAATTCTTGAAGGAATCCTAGCAATGATTTCTGAAAAACTTTTTGGAGGGATGATTTGTGAGACTCCTCGGGAAACCCTTGCTGGAATTTCTGGAAAAGTTGATAGAGGAATTTCAGGGAAAACCCCAGGAGAAATCCTTCGATGGTATTCTTAGTGAAATTGCTAAAAGTATTCCTGGAGCAAACTAAGAATCTATTTCTGAATGAATTCCTGAGCGAAAACCTAAAGGAATGCCCAAATAAGCCTTTGTAAAGATTCCTTGGAAAAACTCTTAAGATATTAAAAAAAATCCTGTACACATTCATGTGGGAATTTTTAAAGGTTTCTGCAGGGTGATTCCTGATCAAATCTCTGATGAACTTCTGAAAGAAATACCTGTACCCATCCCTTCTGAGTTCCTTTGGAATTCTCCCATAATGTCGTAGATTCATTCAGAACTTTGGAATATTTGCTGTAAAACCACTGGAACAGTTTATGAAAGAATCTTTGATAGAATTTCTGAAGGAAATAATGCAGATATTTGTGAAGGGATTCCTGGAAAAATGAACAAACCATTGCAAGAAATTCTAATGTAATCCATAATGGTACTTCAGAAGAAGTCCATGAAAATCTACCTTAAGAATTAATGGAGAAATTTCTGTAGAAAATCTTGAGGGATTATCTGAAGGAAGCCCTGGAGATTTTTCTTGAAAAATCCCAGGAAGAATTTTCAGAGAATCAACTGAAGGAGTTTTTGACAGAAAGTTAGCTTGATTTTAAATCTGAATCACTAAAGTAATTTCTGATAGAATCCATGGAACAACTTTGGAAGGAATCCACAGAATATTTCTCAAACGAATTCTTGAGAGAATTAATTGATGCATCATATAGAATTTTTGAAAGGATCTGCAGGGAAATATCTGAAAGAATCCCTGGAAAAATAATTCTTTTAGCAAATTTCGAGTGGAATTCTGAATTGAATTTGCTAAGAAAAATCTCAGAAGGCATTTCTGGCAAAATTTCTTAGAAATTCTTGGATTTTTTTTCTTGAGAAATTGCTTTTTTTCAGGAATCCATGGAGGAATTTCGGAAGATACTAATGGATACTTAAAAAAACACTTTGGTAAATTCTTGCAGGAATCTCTCA
Source organism: Aedes albopictus (assembly GCF_035046485.1). Lineage (NCBI taxonomy): Eukaryota > Metazoa > Arthropoda > Insecta > Diptera > Culicidae > Aedes > Aedes albopictus. Next base: position 154,998,242 of record NC_085137.1, on the reverse strand, counting down.
TTGAATTTCTGAAAAAAAAATCATAGGCAAATTTCTGGAGAAATGCATGCAAGATTTTCCAAAATCTTCTTTGGGGAAATTACAAAATTATTGCATCTACAGGGGATAGACAAAATGATCGTGACAGACAAAACTTTCACTTTTCAAGAAGAAATGTTCCACTAGCTGTAACTTTTTGACAAGTGCATAAAATATTCTCAATTTTTTACTGTAAGTTCACCAACTAGCTGTGTACCAGTGGTCCAAATTTTGAAGAGATAGGGTCTGGGACCATTTGGGCAGGAGCACCTATTTTGGGCACTTGCTGCTACAACTCAGTCAATTTTAAACCGATTGACTTGATTTTTGAGAGACGATCAGATACGCACAGTATCTAGTCATATGAAAAAATACATGTCAATCGGTTTGAAATTGACTGAGTTACAGCAGCAAGTGCCCAAAATGGGTGCTCCTGCCCAAATGGTCCCAGACCCTAGGTCCATTCTCCACGAAGATTACTTGAAAAAGGTACAATTATCCGATAGCTAACTTTGTGCTGTTATATCTCCGGTTTCAATGAACCGATTTGAATGAAATTTTGACCATTTGTGACGTTTATAATAAGCTATGAAAAACCTTTGACTTAACTTAAAATTCCTAACACGGAAGAAAATTTATAACGATTATATTATTTTTCTAATAAAACACCAAATTATCCAAAACTTCAACATCGTTTCAAAATTCAAGATGCAAATTATAATTCATTTAATTCCCCTCTAATTTACTTATATTTGAATGTGTTTTGAAGGAAAGTAACAACAGCCGCCAATTTATTGAAAAAGTAATGAGATACATATTAAAAATAGACCAATTTACTAAGAAATCTTGAAATAAATAAAATCGCTATAACTTTATCTCTTGTTAAAAATTAAAGTTAAGTCAAATGTTCTTCAGAGTTCATTAAATAAGTCGTGAATATTCAAAATGTCATTACAATCGGTTCATTGAATCTGGAGTTCTCTCTCGCTCTTCTTGGCGTAACGTCCTCACTGGGACAAAGCCTGCTTCTCAGCTTAGTGTTCTATGAGCACTTCCACAGTTATTAACTGAGAGCTTCCTCTGCCAATGACCATTTTGCATGTGTATATCGTGTGGCAGGCACGAAGATACTCTATGCCCAAGGAAGTCAAGGAAATTTCCTTTACGAAAAGATCCTGGACCGACCGGGAATCGAACCCGTCACCCTCAGCATGGTCATGCTGAATACCCGTGCGTTTACCGCCTCGGCTATATGGGCCCTGAATCTGGAGTTATAACAGCTCAAAGTTGGCTATCGGATAATTATGCCATTTTCAAGAATTTTTATAACTTCATGTTGAATAGCACGATCTTCCTCAAAATTGGAACATTGATAGACAACTGGTTGACCAACTTTCAGTAAAAATTTGAGAATATTTGATGCATTTTACGAAAAGTTGTAGTTGTCCATTTTTTGAAAAGCGAAAATTTTGCCTGCCCCGATCATTTTGTCTATCCCCTGTAGTAAATTTTCTGAATCAATCGCTGACAGAAACTAAAGAAATCTCTGGAGATTGTACATACAAGTAAAGTAGAGAAAAAACACATTTTTTTTTATATTCGTGAGGGCGCAAAAAATGTCGAAAAAATCACACAGGTGAATTTTCTTATAACCTGTAGGGCGGATTCCTTAATTCAATGAGAAGCTGTTTTCATGACATACGTACATATCGAAACGCAAAAAATGAAGAAAAAAGCATAGATTATGTTTCTTATATTTTCAAGGGAGCTAATTCTGGAAGTTGAATTTTCAGATCCCAAGAGCTAGTTACTCAGTGAGTAACTTGGAGTAACCTCGATGACACCACAGCAAAAGACACTCCATGTTCAGTACAGTTAAGCATAATTTCGTTACGTACAGTTCCTGTGCTGACCGGGAATCGAGCCCAGACATCATCAGCAGGGAATCGTTCAATTACTGCGCATTTACACCCACGACCATGTGGTCCCCCGTCGTAGGGAAATCTTCTATCGCCTTGGCAAATATTATTCTTCGATGCTTGTTTGATGAAGCGCTCCTGATGTTTAACATTCATCCCAAACTTCTTAATTCGAGGAAACCCATCCGCAATGATGTCGCGTCTTTACAAATTGCCTGCTTTAACTCATCCAAATTGAACCCGGCCGGAGCGCCCTCGAGCCAAAAAACCCCAGAAAGGCAAGAGGTTGAAAATTTTACTGAAAAGTTGAAAAGTTGTGCCTTCTTGCCGGCCGGCCGGCCAGCAACCCGGATCCAGTGCGCGGTGGGTGACGCGGATCACCGTCATCGCCAAGACGGGGAAGTCCGGCACGGCCCGGCCCCGAAGAGGGATTGTGTCAACAGTCGTGCGGACAAATGTCATTCGAAGAAACGGTTATCTTGTAGCTCATTAGTGTCCTTTCCATTTTCTGGGTTCGCGGAGTGCGGGCCAGCCAGCCCAAGGGGTTACAGTTGCAGGCCACCGCGTTTGTCTTCTGGTCGGAAAAGTTGGACGAGTCTCGGCTAAATTATATCCCTATCCGGTGTGCAAAGTTGGATGATGCGCGCACCATCCATGACTCCTTGGGTTTGCGAGGACAAAAAATGAAACATTAAAAATAAATTATTTTCTGGTCCCTTTAACTGGGACGACGGCGATGGTGGGTGGACGGTGGTGCATACTTTTTCCGGCCGCTTTTCCAGAGTCGTTGGACACACGATGGATGTTCATCAGAAGTTGTTCCTAAATTGTGTTCCGTGAAAAGTGTCCCTTTGGCTGGCTAGAGTGGAAGGGAGAGCTCTGAGGTGGTGAAGAAAGATGGTTAGCAAACTTTCCTTTTAATAATTGTCTGGTGTTGGGATGGACGAAAAGTTCAGCGTTCAGTTTTCCGAAGGCAATTCCCGGTGACGCGGGCAGAAGTGTTTGTAATTAATCATAACAGGAGAGTGTAAGTGCAATCATACCCATCGGAGGCGAAGAAACGCCGGGCGAAACCAGGATAGTGGTTCGCAGAAGGGCGCAATCAGCGAAACGAGTGGACTGATCAGTTTGTTTGCTTTCTTCAATTTTGTTGATAACTCGAGTCCCAGGAAGGAGGTTTTTTTAAGTGACTTATTTATCGCGTTAATTATATTGGGTGAACTGTTTATCTTGGAATTGTCATGAAAATTTTAAAATAAATGTCTATGAGTGGAAGTTTTTTGAGATAGAATTTTAAGATAAGTTTTCTGAAAGCTTAATGATGGAATTTAGTATCGTACACCCTCAAACCGATGAGCACTAAAGTGCATAATTTCCAGGCTACACCAAAAATGTGTAACCCTTGCACATTCATAAAATCAGCTCCTGCGTCCACAAAATCGTGAAAATCGCAAAAAAATCTTGTACGGGAATCTAGCTAGGTTTACTAGTGACCTTGGTAAACATAAAAATATCGAAATTTCGCATCGAGAAGAGTTTACGAGCTGTTTTTGTTAATGTGTAACTGTTACCCATTTTTGGTGTACTCTGGAAATTATGCACTTATGAGTAGGCCTTACACATTCTAGGTGCTGAGCGGTCTTAGCGTGTAGTGCCAGTAAAGAAAACCCCAATTTCTTCTCGGCTATCATGTCGGGGGAGATCATGAATGGAATAGATGTTTGCGCCTGTCTAAGGGAACGTTTTTTTTAATGATTTTCACACACTTTCAGATCAAAATTTAAAATAAAAATCGTAAAAATAATATGCAATGTGTTTTATAATGAAAAATAGGCTTCCAAAATGCTTTTGATAGAAAAATTATTCAAGCAATTCACAGAAAGTTAACAAAAAAATATAAATTTCTGAAGGACTGCACTGCCAAACTTTCATTATTTGAAAGAAGTATGTAGCTTACCAAATTTTTGGAACAATAGATATAAATATGGGATGTCCAGTACCTGTCAGGACGGCTGACAGTGATGATGAGGGGTTTTTTTTCGTATTCGTGGGACACAACACAAAAAAGGGGATTTTCTGAATTATGCACGAAGTCGACATATAATTTATTGCAGATATTTTTTACGATTCCAACCAGTTTAGGACAAAAATCTCATTAATTAAGACAAACAAAAATTTACGATAGTAATGTAAGTAAAAATGTCGTCCCAAAAAATTTGAGACAGCATCAATATTGGCAGTTTATGGAAAGAAAAAAAGTTCCCTGAAATAATTACCTTCAATTACTAGCTATTGATAAAATTGAAAACTAAGCAGATTTATAAAAAGTCCAAATAACAATTTCAAAGTCTTAACAAAAATCTTTCAGAAACTTAGAATTTCTTGTAAATTTCCTAAAGTTCAATGGAGACATCAAGAATTCAGGAAAATATTCGAAGGATTTGGAAAATTTGTAGAGGTAAAACCCCTTTAGATGGCTTTCTTACGATGTCTTTGGCATGGAATACGAAAAGGCTACAAGACGGCACTAGTCTCACCAAACAAAACAAAATTATTAAAAAAGAAATAAAGAGTTTATGTACCTTTTTGAGAAAGATTTTAAATGCAAATTTCTCAAGGGGGCTATTCCCTCTTTCAAAATTTAAAGTTGCAATAAATACATAAACAACAAAAAATAAGTTCAGCCTTTAAAAGTAGAAGTTTGTTCTTTGTGTTTTGGCTGAAGAGACTGCGGCGCACCTGCGAAATGTACACGGTGCACCAGGGCGCCGCGGCGCACAGTTTGGGAAGAACTGCTTTATGGAATCAGTGCTGTCATTGTCACGCGATCAAAATAGTGACACTGGAAATCTGGGAGTTTTCCCATGAATTTTTTGGCTGAATTCGTCCAAAGTTCAACCGGGATACAATGATTTCTCAAGAAATAGTTTCAAAATCAAGAAATAATCCAGAACTCCTACAGTTTCTTTCTAGGATTTCTTGAGGGATTCTATTTGAAATTCGTCCTGGGTTTCTTCTAGTAATTCCTTCGAATATTACTTCAAAAAATTCTATTCAGATTTTACCTGGATATACCTCCAGGACTTCCTTTTGACATTCCCCCAGAAATTTTTTTCGAGACTCTTCCACAAGTTCCTAGTGATATTCACATAGGACTTCCTTCTGTGGGAATCCCCCAGAAATTGCATCTATTATTCATCCAGATATTCCTTCTGAGCTTCCTCTAAGAATAACTTCGGGGGTTTCTCCAGTAAGCATTTCAAAGAATCCTCCTATCCTGTAACACAAGCAATCAAACTACAGTACGAAACAAAAATGTCAAACGAATGCACTTGGCCACGATTGCGCCGCCGGGAGACGGTTCGGTTTTTGTCATTCCTGTCTTCTTCCACAATGAGAGCTGTGTTGGCCATATGTGTGTCGTATTCAGTTCAACAAGCAAGAATAAACTAATATTAACCTTTGCGTCCCTAACGTATATGGCGCACTCAAAATTTGATGTTCATTGGGCTCTATTTTCTTCAATTTTTACCCGATTTTCATGAAATTTTGACATAACCGGGGTTGACTACCATTTCATATAATGCACCGGTTGGTGAAGTTCAATAACCAGTTCCGTATTTATACGGAAACCTAGTGGGGTACGTTGATTCATAAATCATTAACTGCGTATTTTTTTTTTGTTTTAACTGTACATATCAACAAATTATTATATGTTACGTATATTGAGTTCTCTCTTTGAGTTGGATTAGAAATTTATATTAACAAATATTGGACACAACAGTTCTAACTACATGAAATTACAAGACATTGCATAAATTTAGGCGTTTACCGATTTCTGTCCCAATTTTCAAAATTGATTTCAATTCGTGAATACACGCTTTGTCAAGACATTTAAGACCTTATTTAGGTTCTACTATGAACGATCTACCGAGAATAAGCCACAAATTACAAAAAAATAACCAAAACGTTGTTGTAGAGCAAAATGTTTGAAGGCGGTCTCCTTTGGTCAACCGACGTACTCCACTGGGTTTCCGTATAAATTCGGAACCGGTCATCCAACATGCCCAACCGATGCGTTCTATGAAACGGTAGTAATTTCCGATTGTTCAGTCAAATTTTCAACAAAATCAGGTAAAAATTGAAGAAAATAGAGCTAAATGAACATCAAATTTAGAGTGCGTAAAATGCGTTAGGGACGCAAAGGTTGATATATATAATCGGAATTGGGCGAAATCTAGCGAAAAGCTAGAATTAGATAAATGTCATCGAGTCAGACGACATTAATTCACCGTGATTCCCTGAGAAATTCTTGGTACAATCTAAGAAGAAATCCCGCTAGAAACTCCTGGAGGCTCAGAAGGAGTACGAACAGAAAATCCCAAAAAAAATCCGGAAGGAACTTCTAGAGAAATAGAAGTAATATTTCTTGGAAGAATCCCAAGAGGTCGCCCTTTGTCTCCTTAATTCAAATCGATCAACGCTTCTTGTAGAAAAATCATTTATGAAACTTTCCTTCGAAGACCGCGAAACGATTGGATGCTTGTGGAAAAATGTATTGATTTATTACCGATTAGTGTTCCAACGAACGGCTTTTTGATTTGTTTTATCAGCAACACTGTTGCTGCCGTTGTTGCATGGGGTGGCGGGAGGCATCACCACCCTCATATCTCAAAAACAAAACAACATACATTTCTGATTTTTTGATATGTTACGCCAAATTTCCTGAATTTACTGATAAAAATATAAAACCAGGGTACCGTAATCCGGGGTAACATTGATCAGAATCTTCGATCTTTCTTGAATAATTCTCTTGTTAAAGCAAGCATTACATGTTTTATATTTTTAAAACAAGTACTGGCCCTCTGAGTATGTATTGAGCAACTCGAAAAAGTATTGTAATACTTTAAAATATGTTTAAATAGGTTTTTAAATCTAATTTTTGATTTTGTTGATTTGGGGTAACATTGATCATGTCAGTGATCATTGTTCGTTTGTGTTGGAAATATCCTTACTTACTAAATTCGGGGTCGCTGATTTCGAATATGTTGTCCAAATTCTTACAAGTTATGCACTTTTTGAGTTATTTTAGGATTAAAATCCACCAAACCGCGAATAACTCCTAAAGGTATCAGAAGGCCGGTTCCAGAGGCAATCCAACTCTAGGATATCATATTGAAGTAAGACAGTGATTTCGAACCTCATATTGTATCCGGTATTCATGCCATGCATGATTTTTTGACAATGTATCTCATTACGTTACGAAACACACTTATGGAAAAATCGATTTTTTTTCAATGTTTATGAAATTCAATTATCATGCATTGCATGTCATTCGATAGCTGAATAATAGCAGATAACGATATATCATTTGATAGCAGAAACTGATTCAATGTAAAATGCTTGTTTGAACATTTCATGAGGTCGGTCAAGCCAATCAATGTTACCCCGCTGATCAATGATACCCCGTTTTACGGTACCTCTGTAGTCCCGAGACCATGAAAACGTGAAAAAACTAATATATTTGCCCATTTTATAGTACTCTTTACATTTTAGCCCCTTTAACGTATTTTTCCTGAAAACTAAAATTCAATAGCATTCAAAAAAAAAAAAAGTAAAAAATCGGTCACGATTACGAGTTACGATTTTTTGAAAATTTTTAGTTTTGAAAAACCTTGATTTTTTGGACCACCCTTTATGAAAATTGGTCACCCTAATTACGAAATAGAAAAATACGGGTCTAATTATTTCCGAAGAACTACAAGCCCACCAAGTTTCACAACAATCGGAGATTTACTATATCGTTTTTCTATGGAATGGCTGCATACACACATAGCATCATTTCAATTCGTCGAACTGAGTTTATTCCGAGCCTTTTTTCGAAAATTCGTTGTTTGAGTGAACATATGGGCATTTTTTTATTACCGTACGGCTGGGCTCATAAATATATGAACAAAAAAAAAAATGAAAAAAATTCAGGGTCGCTCATTTTCCTGGAAAACTCAGGTGGATTTTTTTTGTTTTCGCCTGACACTACTTACTTTGAAAAATCATAACTCAAGAACGAAGCATCATAGAAACAAAGTTTTTTTTAGAAAATAAAAACAAATTTTCTCAGAAACCTAAAAATAAATTGAACTGGAAAAAAGTTTTCCACAAAATTTTCCACTGTTGAGAAAATTTGTAAAGAAAAGCCGGAAAAACAATGCCCGAACTCGTAAAAATATCAAAAAAATATTTTTGAGAAGGTTATTTCATAAGCCAATGGTGTTCAGGCTGAAGGATACCGCGGGCCAATTTGCAATTTGGGATCGACCTGTGGGCCGCATAAAACATCGATGCAAAAAAACAACAAAAAGAACAATTCCAAACTAGATTCCAAAGCATATTTATTAAAAATCTGAACTGTTCAGAACTTTATAATCTATTGCCCTTCGTGTAATTCAATTTAGATTCATAAGTTTGGTTGAGAAAAACGTTTGAACTTCAAATTGAAATTGAAACAAACAATTTAGAAGTTGCCCCTAGAATTGCTTTGAAGGCACTTCAAGAACTTGTCAAGCAAGTTTTATAAGAATTTCTTTTGAATCGCTCCAAAAAGGTTTGATGGATGTTCTCCTGAAATTTCGTGTGGAGTTTCTCAAGAAGGTTTTAGAGAAATTTCTTGAAGATTTTTTTTAGTTTTTCTAGAATTCCCGTGGAACACCTCCAAGAACTCCTCTTAGATTTGCCTATGGAACTGCCCTGAAGTTACTTCAGGAATTCCTCATTAATCGTTTCCAAAAATTTCTCCCAGAATAGCTTCCGGTTTTCCAAAAAGGAGTTTCTTGAAGATTTTAGTAAATTCTTTCCATAAGTCTCTCCTCAAGTTGATGAAATACTTCTTCATTGAATTTCTTCAAAAATTTGAATTTTAACATTTGTTTCCGGAAGTTTCTTCAACATTATCTTCTAAAATTGCTGCATAAGGTGCTTCAAATTTATTGTTCAAATTTTCCTCAGGCGTTCTAGGCATTTTTTGTGTCTTGATGCAGTTGGTACTGGAATCTTGTTTGTAGTTACTCCTGAAAATTCTTTTTTTGTTGCTCGATGAATTTGATCTAAAGTTGTTTAAGAAATTTCTGTTAGAGTGGTACCAGAACATTTTTCTAGGAAATGCTCCTATAATTTCCATGCAGTATCACCACAACTTTCTCATTGAATTTATTCAGGTTTATTTTCTCCAGGATGGTTTGAGTTTCTCCATATATTTCGCTTAGAGTTGCTTAAACTTTTTCTCCAATAATGTTTCCTGGAGTTTCTCCAAAAATGTATCCAAAAGTTTCTCCAAAATGGCACAGGAGACGCTTTATGAATCACGCTAAGATTTTTTTCATTTAGTTCATTCAGGAGTTTCGCTTGGACAATTCAAATCGGATTCGTAAGTTTTGTTTCGAAAAATGTGTGAGTCTTATAATAGAAATTTAAGCAAACAGTGAAAATTAAACAATGTTGGCAACCAACTTGAGATTTGTTGAGAATTTCGTCAAAAACTTCGTGCTTTGTGTTTTTATGTTCTTCGGAAAGGCGAAATTTGAAATATTTGCTCAGCGTTGCATTGACTGCGCTTGAAAACTGCAACTAATTTTTAAATGATTCATGATTACATTGTTAGCAAACTTTTATTTGATTCGTACCACTTATAAATAACTATAAGCTGGCTTCGTGACTTAGCTGAAATGCCGAAATATTTCGGAGTTGCGATTACAAATTTTACCGGAACGGATTGTTCTTTTTGTTTATTCATCATTTAATTTGTGTTCAACACTGTGAAAATTGATCAGCAATTTTTTTTGTTTGATTTCTTAATAATTTAACAAGTTATTTCAAATAGTCGTTCAAATATTTCGATTCGTCTTAAAGTACTCCGCGGGCCGCATCTTAAGGCTTGGAGGGCCGCATGCGGGCCGCAGGATGAGCACCACTACCATAAGCTTTCATCGCTGAAATTTTTGGAATGCACTTTTTTTTTCGTTTTTGAGTTATGGCCAATTATGTGAAAAATGATTATTTTTCACAAAATTGGCCATAACTCAAGAAAGAAAAAAAAAGTCCATTCCAAAAATTTCAGCGATTAAGGCTTATGAAATAACATTCTCAAAAAAAAAAAATGTTTTGGAAATTTTCCGCGAATTCGGCAATAGTTTTTCCGGATTTTCTTTACGAATTTTCTCAACTGAGGAAATTTTTGTGGAAAACTTTTTCCAGTTCATTTTTTTTGGATTTCTGAGAAAATTTGCTTTCATTTCCTAAAAAAAAAACTTTGTTTCTATGATGCTTCGTTCTTAAGTTATGATTTTTCAAAATAAGTTATGTCAGGGGAAAACAAAGAATTTTCACCTGAGTTTTTCGGGAAAATAGGCGACCCTGAATTTCTCTCAATTTTTTTTTTGTTCATATATTCATGAGCCCAGCCTGTGGAAAAAGTTTCATAAAAATCTTAAACCCTTCGGCCTAATTTGTACGATAATAAAAAAAAATGTTCATATATCTTTTCAGTACACTTCGGTGTATGAAAAAGGCAAGACCGAATAAGAACTATCGTAGACATCATCGCTTTCGATATAGAGTAGAAAGTAGTCATAAATCGTGTGAACCGGCTCCGAATAGATGATGACATATTAACCATATAATTTATGTTTGGTCAAATCAAGAAAAAAAGTAATCATATGGATACCGCACTCCCGAGTTTCATTAGCAAAGAGAGTGAATGCTTTTGACTAAGTATTACTGCTGCTTTAGTACTTTCCCATACACACAAACACACATCCACCGACAATTAAACACAGCACGGACCTCTTGTAATTTATGGCTTTCTATGGCCGCTTCCCAGTAATTTTCAACTCCGTGTAATAACGAACTGCTGCCACTCCACCGCCACGCGCGCCGTTCAGATGCTCTATTCCGCGCTATTCTTTAGCCGCGCATTGTTGTTGGTCGGCTCTTTCTCTCTCTCTCTCGGCACGGAGCAGGAATTTTACACCTATCTTCTCATTTGCCTTGAATTGCACTCGGACGGACGGAACCCTTCTCGTTGTTGTTGGCGGATAACACGATCCGTTTCGCGCCGCCTTCCATGCTGATTACAATGCCGGGCTCCCCACAACAGATCGACCAGGATGCATACGTGTACCACCCAAGCAACCAGCCAACCAACATATCCCGCGAACAATCGGTTCTAACTAGATGGTGGAGGAGGTATTTTGTTCTCCAACGAAGGAAAAAAACACAACTACGGCAAGAAGTAATGAGTCCTACATATCCCGGGCTCATATTGTAGTGCCGATGTGTGTAGGATAGTTGGCGCTGGATGGCCGTGGCCGCGGTTGCAGTTCTCCTGAGTCCTGAGCCATTGTTTCGCCCTCCACAAAGCGTTCGCGTTGGTTGGTTGTTCTGATGAATTTCTGCTCGCGGGAGCTTTTTCCCGCATCCCGAAGTGGTAATTTCCTGACCTAAAATGAGAAGATAATTTTGAAAAATGTTACACCATGGGGAAAATGGAAAATTGGTGTTCCCCGTTTGCTTCGCGGTTTGTTTGGTAGGTGCTAAAGAGTTTGTAATTAGGCGGCGTGGGATGCAGGCAGACATGGTGTGCGATATTATGATTGCTTTGTGCTATATGACCTGCTTTAACATTTTTGTAAATGCTCGGTATGTGGGGTCAAGTGGGGGTAAAATGCCATTTTTCAAACTTTCATCGTTTTCAGTAATAATTAGCCTCATTTGTTAAGCTTTCAAAGTGGTAACAGCAACTAGACAATATTTGCTCGATACTTCAGCTAAACTAATCACTAAACTATTGCATTTTCATCGATTTTTAGCGATTTTAAAAACTGATTCGTAAAACGGAAGTGGTGCAAAAAGACCATCTGCCATGGGGTAAGATGGCCACTTCATGAAAACATTCAAAAATTACGTCCAACAGTTTTCGGGCATTTCCGACTCCTTTCCCCCCTCTGTCCCGCTTTTTTCGTATACTCAATGAATGGAGTGTTACTCCCTCCCCGCAAAACGATGATCGCAATATTTGAATGACCCCTAACATGGAAAACGTAGACATCAACAACCATGCGTCTCCATGTTGGCCTCAATCTCGTTGGAAACACTTGGCTGGTAATGAAATCACCAGAAAACCTTAATTGCAAGCACGAAAAACCGGAAGTTGCCAATTTTCAATGGGAAATCAAAAGATTTTTCGTAGGTTTGATGGCCTACCCAACTAGCAATCACTCATTTAACAGGCCCCATTATGACGAATTAATTCAGCACAATGTTGAATAACATTTGAATTATTTCCACGTACAACCTATGTTCGGGTTTTGTTCACACAAACTTGGAGAAGTTATAAAGCATCATGTTGTGCACCAATTTAATTTTTTGTTGTTCAAAGCGTTTTACAAATGTACAAGAAAGTTGCTATTAAGCTTTGGCAATAATGACTGAAAATAAATAAAATGCAAAAATGTTGAACTCTCACGAGAGTAATTATTTGCTCTCATGTTGAGAACACCTAATATGAAATAAGAATTACATATAAAAATACCTAAATCTGGATTAGAACTCGAGACCTGTCGATTACCAGTCGCATGCCTTCCTATCTGCGCCATCCTAGAGATGGTGAGATGCAGCACCCAAAGCAAAACATAATATTCCCATGACTCAATAATGATCACTCCTGAACTTGTGTTCAGCAGTGGTGAATTAGCACAGCACGTGGTAATCAACTGAACAACGCCTTATACTTCAACAGCTGTTCAGCCCAAAACACGAGTTTTCCATTCTGATTTCGCTGTAAGTATTTTTATCGCACGGTGAGAAAACTTGTATCGAATGCGGCCAAAAAGTGTTGGTCCTTATTGAAGATATTGTTTCCAGACAAACTAATTGCGATATGAATATGTTTTATTTTTATTATTAAACATCGATCTTTAAAAATGTATGACAATATGTGGTGCGATATGGTCTTGTACATGGTGCATTCACAGCATCTGTTCAGGTAATCTACTCATGCTCAGTCGAAGATCCGTTAAGCATTTTTTTTATTTATGCTAGTACATAGTACATAAGGATGTGTAGAGGTACTTGAAATGTGTGGGTGACTGTGGGATCAATATTCAGTAAACACGACAGCACTGAAATGTGAAATGCATCGATCCGAGCATCTCGAACAATCGAACTGCTGCGGAAGATAAAAATATAATAATCAAGGTACAAGGTATCTTGTTACAGACTAATAATAATAAGTAAATGCCTCATTTTTACGTAGATTAGGGGCTGTCCATAAACCACGTGGTCATGAGGGGGGGGTTCGGCCATTGACCATTTTGTATGGACAAACAAAAAATTTTGTATGGACTAATGACCACGCGGGGGGGGGGGGGTTGAAAAGTCCCAAAAAAATGACCACGTGGTTTATGGACAGCCCCTTACGTCACTTGGCATTCTATGTAAAACTACATAATTCTACTCTGTTTTATTTTATGTGATTCGTTTAAAATTTTGGTTCTTTAATAACTTGGTTTTCCAAACATTTTTAGCCATGATTTATCCCATAATCCGAACAAAGTTGCGAGTCAAACTATGGCGGGCTGAAGGCGTTTATTTGACAAGTGAAAAGCACATTGTTCAGGAGCATATGCTTATCGATACATCAGCTTAATAAGATGCAGACCAATGTTTTGTTAAACTCTTTTGTTAAGGAATCAATGCTTGTCGAATAAATTTTTTGTTAAGCTTTTGAAAAGTGTTTTAATTTATCATTGTTGATACCGATGAGGAAAGTTGAACATTGACTATTTTCTCAATTGAAAAATCATTTAAACAGTTATGTGTTGGGCATAATTTTAGTTCAGCTATCATTACCATTATTAAGCAACAATTCAGCAAGCTTGCTTGTTTGTGACTTGCAATTGTTAGTTGGGTAGCTTCTAGAAGAATGTTCGATGCAAACATATCTTGACACCATTCACCTATAGTAATTCAGGAATGATTTTATGAGTTGGGCCATTTTACCCCATCTTGGCATTTTGGGCTTTGTTACCTTCTAGAGTTCCAAATTCTGTCTTTGTATCACTCTTCGCACTACTCACAGCTGCAAATGGCTGATGTTTTTATTTGTGTGCCAGCAACAAATGCATACCACTGCGAATGGTTGGATAACAAACCCGGCAACTAATTCATTCGTTCCCTATTTTCATGACATGTTATGCCTGTCTCTTCGTTGTTTTTGAAAATCTTCATTATTTTCTATGCTAACTTATCATTGCAACCATAATACCCCAAATTACACACAATTTGTGCTTGGTATGAAAATAGTCGGATTTTTTGCTCTCGCACTCTATCACCATTCGTCATTCACTCATTCGCATCCGATTCAAGGAACGAACGAACAGCAACAACAACAATGCCATGCGGGACGATTCAAATATGACGTCCATCATTTTTCGGGAATTTTAGATCCTCCTCCCCCCACTGTCGCGCTTTTCTTATACTTTATACTTGGAGTGTCACACTTTCTCAGACCCCCTGACTGCCACCCAAGGAATACCACCCACCCCAGACTACACCCCTGGCTGATGGTGGACTAGCAGAAGTCCGCAGTGATATCATCCCGTTTCAACCCCACCATTCGGTCGATGTCGGACCTGTCCAACCACTTACTGCTGTATCATTCACTATCGAAGCCCAGGAATAAGGGCTGTCAGGTTCGTGCACCCCTCTCCCCTTAAACTGTGGACGTCATATTTGAATGACCCCTGCGAGTGGCGAATCGCATCGTAGGTATGGGACCGTTTGGGTGAGGGGACCTATTTTAGGCACTTGCTGCTAAAACTTAGTCAATTCAAACTGATTGACTTGAATTGTTGATCGTGATAAGATACTTTACGTACCGTCTACCCCCGTTGGTTTGAACGACACGGGGTTCATTTTTTAATTTGAACTTCTAGTAACCCTGTAGGCATCGAAAAACACACTGATGGTAAGCCTTTTTGCTGTTTTGTTTTGTTTTTACGTTCCGTTTAACCCCGTTCCATGAGCAGGATGACGTTTGAACCATTTTTAGATTGAACGATGTGCAGATTGGAGGGGGTCAAATTATAAAGTGTTCAGATTAGATGAGGTCAAACCAACGGGGGTAGACGGTAGCATCAAGTCATCGAAACGGTATGCAGGGTAATTCGTCAATTGTTTAACAGTAAGTACTGGAATTTTCATTTTAAAAAGACACTGTACTTTACTTTCTCCACCTAGAGGTTGCATAGACTAAACGATCACTAACATGAGAGAATGGATAACACATGAAACACCCACTGGTCCAGTGGAGAACTTCCCGTTAGACAAAACGTTTCCACCGCCTGGAGCGGGAATCGAACCCAAACTCTATGGCTTTCGTAATCCCTAGACAACTGGTGCTGCTAGCCGAACGAACACATTTCATTTGTTTTTCCGTGCATGGTTTCACGGTAGTAGATAAAATATCCAGCAATGTATCCAACATGTATCCTAGGCAATAAGCCAATATACACTTGTAAGTCAATATACTTCGTATCGCTCCAGGGGATTTGAGGCGGGTCTCAGGGGCGTTTCATAGGTACTAGGGGAACTAGGAGGTCTCAGTTTAATGCGGTCTAATGGCATCTCAAGGGGTCTCAGGGAGTTCCAGGGGGCTCCAAAGGGTCTCTGGGGCGCTTCAGGCATCCCAGGGGTGTACTAAGGATACTCTGCTCATCGAGTCCGTGGAGGTTTCACGGGGTTTTCGAAGGCATTTAAGAAATTTACGGAGGATTTCTAAAAACCCCTTCACAATATCCCTCGAAAACCCCTGATATGTCTTGAGATGCCCCTGAAACTTGCATAATTCCATTGAAATGCTCTGGAAATCTCTGTTATCTATTAGAAATGCCCAAGAAACCCCTTTGATTTACGAGTGTTCCTGAAACACTCCTGATACAACCCTGACCTGAAATGCCACGAAACGCCCCTGAAATACTATTAAACGCTCCTAAAACCTCTAGGAATGCTCCTAAAACGTTCTTGAAACCTAACGAAGCTCTCTGAAACGCCTCTCAAATACATTGACACGTCCCTGAAACTCCTTGCATCGTCTTTCAACGGCTCCTGAGCCGATAAAAACCACCCAAGCTACCCCTCCTAAGCATAATCGTCATTAAAACCTTTTGAAACGTCCCTGTAATCACCTTAATACTATTGGAACGCCACTGAAATCCCCATACTCCTATTGCAACGCCAACAAATTCTGACGGAACGCTTTTCAAGGGCTCATGAAATCCCCTGAAGCAACCCCTTGATATACCTCTAGGGCCCCTGGAAACCTCTTGGGCCCTATCGCAAATGCCCAGGAGTAAGACTCCAGGAGTAAGTTAGGCTCCTACAGAGCAATCTCCAGAGATGTTGAAGGGAATCATCGAAGGGCTTTTTTCGCGTCATGATCCTAGTCCTTGGCGTCCTTTCGTAGATCAGCCGGGGACTGGGGCTGGCGATAAGAAAAGCGATGTGGAACTTGCAGGGATAGCAAACATTTAGCGTAGGTAAGGCCCCAGGTTCGGACGGAGTTCCGAACCTAGCCTTAAAAGTAGGTTTTCAGGTCTGCTATGCAAAAATGCCTGGACGTGGACGAGGGAGTTTTCCCAGCAGCTTGGAAGAGGCAGAGCCTGGTTCTATTGCCAAAGGCGGGGAAACCACCCGGAGACCCGTCGGCATATAGATCAATATGCTTGATAGACACGGCGGGGAAGGTGCTCGAAAAGATCATCCTCAATAGAATGTTGAGGTTCACGGAGGGCGAAAATGGTCTTTCGAGTAATCAGTACGGCTTCCGGAAGGGGAGGTCCACCGTAGACGCTATCTTGTCGGTTACAAAAACCGCCGAGAAAGCACTCGAGCCTAAGAGGAGGGGAATCCGCTTCTGCGCGGTAGTGACTCTGGATGTAAGGAATGCGTTTAATAGCGCTAGCTGGTCTGCTATTGCCGATGCGCTCTTGCGTCTGGGGATACCGGAGTACACGTACAAGATTCTCGAAAGCTACTTTCAGAATCGCGTACTAGTTTACGACACGGAGGTGGGTCGGAAGTGCTTTCACATAACCTCAGGAGTCCCGCAAGGTTCCATCCTGGGTCCGGTGTTATGGAATGTCATGTACGACGAGGTGTTGAGGTTAGAGTTCCCAGTGGGAGTGGAGATTGTCGGATTTGCCGACGACATTACGCTCGAAGTCTACGGTGAAACGATCGAGGAGGTGAAGTTGACTACCGACTATTCGATAAAGGTTGTGGAGGCGTAGATGCGGTCCAGGAAACTGGAACTGGCTCACCACAAGACAGAGGTGACGGTTGTTAACAACCGGAAGTCGGAGCAGCAGACGGAGATCAGTGTAGGAGAGTGCACTATCCTGTCAAAGCGCTCCGTCAAACACTTGGGCGTGATGATCGACGATAAGCTTACCTTCGGTAGCCACGTCGATTATGCCTGTAAAAGAGCCTCCACAGCTATTGCGGCACTGTCCCGGATGATGTCCAATAGCTCTGCGGTGTACGCCAGTAAGCGCAAGCTTCTGGCTAGTGTTGCTACGTCCATACTTAAGTATGGCGGCCCGGCGTGGGGCACCGCGCTAAGTACTAAATGCTACCGACGGAAGCTGGAAAGTACTTACAGGCTTATGTGCCTGAGGGTTGCGAGCGCGTACCGTACCGTGTCACACGACGCTCTCTGCGTCATTACTGGTATGGTGCCTATCAGCATTCTTATCAGTGAGGACATGGAGTGCTTCGAAATGCGCGGCACAAGAGGCATACGCAGGACTGCCAGGATGGCCTCTATGGTCAAATGGCAGCGCGCGTGGGACAGTTCCACCAAAAAAAGTTAGACCCATAGGTTGATACCGAGGGTAGGTAATTGGATTAATAGGCGCCATGGGGAAGTTACATTCCACCTGAACCAGGTCCTTACAGGTCATGGTTGCTTCCGACAGTATCTACACCGTTTCGGGCATGCGGATTCTCCCGAATGCCCAGTGTGCAATGGTTTAGAGGAAACGGCGGAACACGTTTTGTTCCTGTGCCCGCGTATCCGCACAATGTGTGACCGCATGCTTGCCACATGCGGGGAGGACACAACTCCGGACAATCTTGTCCAGAGGATGTGTAGTGATGAGGTTAGTTGGAACGCCGTTTCAACGGCTATCACCCATATCGTCTGGAAGCTATAGAGGTGGTGGCGCGTGGACTCGGAGAATGGCTGGTTCAGATGCGATACAAGAGGTGGTCCAGAGGTTCGGAGTCGGCTTCGTAGGTCATACCGGTGCCCTGCGGTCGAGATCGACCCTTACAGCGATGCAGTGGCCGCGGAGAGGAAGTCCCGGTAGCGGTGCTGTCGTGGCGTCGGTCTACTGGGTTGGATCCGAGCCCGCGGTTGGAAAGGGGTCCCCGACAAGGATCGCGGCAGGTGGAGACCCTGCTGTCAGCAACCTTCTGGTGCAGCTGATAGGGCCTGAAGGGTAGTGATACCCTTGCCTTCAGCAGGTCAGATCGGGTTGCACGTGGGCATCAGTTCTTGATGTCTGCAAAGCAGTTGGGCGCGCCAGTTGGCTAAGCGCCAGCATGTTACCGTGATGGACTCTCCAGAGCGAGTCATCGATGTTCGTTGCTGCTAGGCTACGCAGTTAACCTTGAGGGTGCGAAGTGCACTAGCCCCTCTCTGAAGCAATACCTTCTTGGTGGTTCCGGAGAGACGTAGGGTTGAACGACAATAGGAATGGTTTAGTGGGTACGAGGAGAGAGTAGTCCTGGCGTGGCTTTTACTTTTGTTGTAGAAGACGGCCTCAGATCTACACTACCCTTACCTCCCTGTTAGGGTGTCTCTCTCTCTCTCTTCTTGGCGTAACGTCCTCATTGGGACAAAGCCTGCTTCTCAGCTTAGTGTTCTATGAGCACTTCCACAGTTATTAACTGAGAGCTTCCTTTGCCAATGACCATTTTGCATGCGTATATCGTGTGGCAGGCACGAAGATACTCTATGCCCAAGGAAGTCAAGGAAATTTCCTTTACGAAAAGTTCCTGGACCGACCGGGAATCGAACCCGTCACCCTCAGCATGGTCATGCTGAATACCCGTGCGTTGACCGCCTCGGCTATATGGGCCCCCCTGTTAGGGTGTCTGTTGAGCAGATTATCCCCCTATGGTTTAAAAGGAAAAAAAAAAGGTGGCGTGGTAACAGGTCTAGGAGTGCACAGGACGAAAGACTTCCGGCCCCTGACTTTCAAGAGATTGAGGAGGAGGTTGGCCGGTTGAAAAATAACAAAGCCGCAGGAGCAGATCAACTACCAAGCGAGCTTCTAAAACACGGTGGAGAAGCACTGGTGAGAGCACTACACTAGGTCATTACCAAGATTTGGGAGGAGGAAGTATTACCGGAGGAGTGGATGGCAGGTATCGTGTGTCCCATCTACAAAAAGGGCAACAAGTTGGATTGCGGGAACTACCGCGCGATCACATTACTGAGTGCTGCCTACAAGATACTCTCTCAAATTTTATGCCACCCTCTATCACCGATTGCAAGAGAGTTCGTGGGGCAATATCAGGCTGCATTCATGGGTGAATGCGCTACAACGAACCAGATGTTCGCCATCCGCCAGGTGTTGCAGAAATTCCGCGAATACAACGTGCCCACACATCACTTGTTCATCGATTTCAAATCGGCGTATGATACTATCGATCTAAGACACCTATGTCAGATTATACACAAATACTGATTCCCGGATAAACTAATACGATTGATCAAGGCGACGATGGATCGAGTGATGTGCGTAGTTCGAGTATCAGGGACACTCTCGAGTCCCTTCGAATCTCGCAGAGGGTTACGGCAAGGTGATGGTATTTCGTGCTTGCTGTTCAACATTGCTTTAGAGGGTGTAATTAGGAGAGCGGGGATAAACACGAGTGGAACGATTTTCACGAAGTCCGTTCAGCTGCTTGGTTTCGCTGATGATATTGATATAATTGCTCGTAAATTTGAGACGATGGCGCAAACGTACATCCGACTAAAGAGTGAAGCCAGGCAAATCGGATTAGCCATTAATGCGTCGAAGATAAAATACATGATGGCAAAGGGCTCCAGGGAGGAATCACCGCGCCCGCCACTCCGAATTTATATCGACGGTGATGAAATTGAGGCGGTTGAAGAATTCGTGTACTTGGGCTCACTGGTGACCGCCAACAACGACACCAGCAGAGAAATTCAGAGGCGCATTGTGGCAGGAAATCGTGCTTGGAGTTTTCGAACGGAAGGTGTTGCGTTCCATCTACGGCGGAGTGCAGATGGAAGACGGCACATGGAGAAGGCGAATGAACCACGAGCTGCATCAGCTGCTGTGAGAACCAACCATCGTCTATACCGCGAAAATCGGGAGGCTACGGTGGGCGGGTCACGTCATCAGGATGTCGGATAGCAACCCGACTAAAATGGTTCTCGAGAGTCATCCGACCGGTATAAGAAGAGCTTGGTGGGTCGACCAAGTGGAGGTCGATCTGCGGACCCTACGCAGAGTACAGAACTGGAGACAAACAGTCATGAATCGAGTGGAATGAAGACGGCTTCTATGTACAGCAGAGACCACCCACTCCTTAGCCTGATCGGTAAGTTATTAGCTTAAAGTTGAAGAATTTTGTATTTTTTGTGATTGGCTAAAATCTTTTTAAATCATGTAACCAGAATATGCCCACGATTGAAAAGCATCATGATGCTTGTGAAAGCAAAATTTAAACGTATAAGCCTTCCCTCAAAGAATCTGCAGAAGAAAAAACATCCACCCAATCACGAATCATTTCACGCCTTCCACGTGTAGAACAAAACGTTCACACCACCGTCAAGGTCTCCCATGGGTCCAAACCTCCACACACGTGCAAAACGAAGCTCCGCTGCCACTTTATCAGCTGCTCCTTATCTGGACAAGAACCAAATCCCAACCAACGCAAACAACGTGTCTGCGTGTATCGGAGTGTCGGGATTACTGTTCCTTGACTTCCGAACAAGAATCGATTCGTTCCCTAGGTTGGTACTGCCGATGTAATGGCTCTTAGTCACGCACGCTATCGGTAAAACTTTGCACACCGGACGTGTGTACCTATCTAGCTGGAGGAGTGCCACACCCCACTTTGGTCGGATTCGCGTTCTCTCAGGCCAGCAACCACCGATAATCCCCTTATCCCATTCCACAGACAGGGCCACTGAGAAACCAGTCGTCACGGGGCGAAGCCTTTTAGTAGCCACTTAGCACATGACCTGGAGCGTCAGCAGAAGACCACCGACCGCCAACCGGAAAGAATCCAACCCAGCACGGACAAACCGACGACGGCGGCGGCCATGTCCCGGGAATGAACCACGGCTACACATTCAAGTTAGCGCTACAGAGCCCCATCGTCGTCGTTGGATTGCGATTGGTGTCGGTGGAAAGTTTTTTGAATTATGTTTTCTCCTTATACCAACTATATTGAGTTATTAGTTTTTGCGCGCGCGTTCTTTGCCTTCTTGGAGATACGATTCATTTGTGCCGTGTGGAACCAACAAGAAACCTTTCGGAGTTTCTGGGGAGCTGATGGGGCGGACGCACGAGGCGATGTGAAATGTGAGTGCTAACTTTTCACTGTTTGGTGTTCGAAAACTATCGGAATGTGTTAAAAGTTTTGCCAACTGTGAAACTTTGAGCCAGGCACCAGGGCCAAAGTTGCGCCTTTTTCGGAAAGTTTCGATAAAAAAGGATGCAGCTTTTAGGTACAAGACGGCTGCGATGATAGCGTCGAACGTTTTTCTCGGAGTGAAAAATTGATTGCGAAATAGTTGCGCCTGAAAAGTGCGAGAAATGCATGTTTGATGAGGCGAAGGAAATTGATGGGAAATTGAAAATGATTCGAATTTCACGGATACGAGAAAATTTTAAAATGGAGCGGAAAGTCTACACATTTACCTATTTTATTCAAGAGTAACTTGAATATCGGCCTTGAGTCTTGCATACATACTTAGCACAAAAAACACAAATGTAAATGATTAAAATGACTTAAATGGCTAAGGGGATATTTGGGCAGTGGGGCACTCTTCCGGTTGACCAGTTTAAACGCTGCTGGTTTGAGTAATTTGGAAACCTTTTTCAAGTATCGGCCACGCCATCAACACCTCAGCATGATCTGCCAAGGGTTCGACGCATTACCCATGTACCAAGGGCGTAGCTAGCTTTTCGGTCAGAAGGGGAGGGGAGGGAGAATAGGAATCCCTTAACGAATTCCCTGAGCAATCCCTAGAGGAATTTCAGAAAGTACCTGGAGGACTTCCGGGATAAATTCAAGGAGGAATCTTTAGAGAAGTTTTTAAAGAAATTGTTTGAGGAATTCCTAGAAGAATTCCTAAATAAATTTCTGGAGACATTCTTGGAGGAATTCTGGAAGGAATCCCTAAAAAAATCCAAAGAAATCTATTGAGGAATTCATAGAGGAAATTTTAGAGAATTTCCTGAAGAAATCCTTGGAGGAATTCTTGGAGAAACCCCTGAGGGATTTCTTGGAGGAATCTCCAAAGCAATTCCTGGAAAAATCTGTAGAGATAATCCTGGAGAAATGCCTGGAAGAACTTCTGAACAAATTCCTGGAGTAATCTCTAGACTCTAAAGGAACTCCTGGATGAATTCTTGGAGCAATTCCTTGAAAAATTCCTGAAGGAATTTCTGGGGAAATCTTGAGAAATTCCATGAGAAGTTCCAGGAGGATTTCCTGGAAGGATCCTTGAGGAAATTTCTGGAGGTACCTTTGGGAAAGTTCATGGAGATATCTCTGGAGGAATGCCTGAAGCAATTCCTGGAGGAATATTTGAAGGAATGGCTGGGCTGGAGGCATCCCTGAAAATTCCTGATGAATCTCTGATGAAATCCTAAGAGGAATTCCTGGAGGAATTGCTGACAAAATTTCCGAAGGATGTCCAGGAGCATGGAGGAATTCCTGTAGGAGTTCTTAGAAAAAATCCTGGATAACATCGTAGAGGAACTCCTAGAGGTATTGCTGTGGGAATTGCTGGAGGAATTCCTGAGGAAATTTCTGGAGGAATCTCTAGAGAAATTCTTGAAAGAATTGCTGAATGAATTTCTGGAGGAATTGTGAGAAATTTCTATTTCTATTATTTTTCTATTTCTGAAAAATCCCCTAAGAAATTCCTGGAGGAATTTCTATAGGAATCCTGAAGAATTCCTCGAAGGAATTCCTGAAGAAATCCCTGGGGAAATGCTTGTGAAAAAAATCCTTGGGAGAAATTCGTGAAAAAATCCCTGGAGGAATCCCTGAAGCAATTCCTGGAGGCAATCCCGGAGGAATGCCTAAAAAATTCGTATAGGTATTGCTGAAGAATTTTATGGAAGAATTTCTGAAGAAATTCCTAGAGGACTTCCTGGAAGAATCCTTTATGAGAATTTCCTGGAGGAAACCATGGTGTTATACGTGAAGAAATCCCTTGGGGAATTTCCTGGGAGAATTTCTAAAGAAATCGCAAGAGGATTCCCTGAAGAAATTCCTGGGGAAATTGATTCCATAATCTCAGCAGGATGCCCAGGAGCAATTCGTGAATCATTTGCTGGAGAAATTTATGGGGCGATTTCTGGAGAAATTCGTGGATAATATCCTGGAGGAAAGCCTGGAGGTATTCTCGTGGGGATTGCAGGAGGAATCCCTGAAGGAATTCCTAGAGGAATCTCTAGAAGAATTCTTGAATCAATTACCGGGTGAATTTCTGGAGGAATCTCTAAAGGAACTCTGGGAGAAATTAAAAAAGAATCCCTTGAGAAATTCCTGGAGGAATTCCTGGAGAAATTCTCTAAGGAATTTCTGAAAGAATCCCTGGGGCAGTCTTTGAAGAAATTCGTGAAGAAATCCATGGAAAATTCCTGATGGAATTCCTGGAAAAATTCCAGAAGGTATTTTTAGAGAAAATCAAGGAAGAATTTCTGAAGGGATCTCAGAAAGATTTCCTGGAGAAATTCTTTATTGAATTGCTGACAGGAATGCTGGAGTAATTCATCGAGGAGACTCTGGATAAATTCCTGAATGAAATCCTGGAGGAATACCTGCATGAATTCCTGGAGGAATCACAAGAAGAATTTCTAAAGCAATCCCAGAGGAAACTTCTGGAAAAACGCCTGGAAAATTCCTGGAGGAATTCCTGAAGGAGTCCTTGAAACAATCCCTGGAGGAATATCTGAAATAATTTCTGGAGGAATAGCCGAAGGAATTAATGAAGAAATTTCTGCATGGCATCTCTGGAAGAATGCCTGGATTGATTCTTGGAAGAATGCTTAGGATAAATTCTTAGAGTAATCACTGAAATATTTCCTAGAGAAATCTGTGGGAGTTTCTGGAAAAATCCTTGGAGAAATCTCTTGAAGAATTCATGGATTAATTCCTGTAGAAATTCATAGTGCGATTCTTGGTGGAATATTCTGAGGAATCCCTGAAGAAATTCCTAGAAGAATCCCTGGAAGAATGCCTGAAGGAAGTCGTGAAGGAATGCCTGGAGGAAACTTTGAATAAATTCTTGGAGCGATCCCTGAAGGAATTCCTGAAGGAATCTCTAGAGGAATTTCTAGCGGAATTTCTGGAAGAATCTCTGAAAGAATTCGTGGAGGATTTTATAGAGAAGTCCCCGCAAGATTTCCCAGAGGAATCCCTGGAAGAATTCCTGAAGAACATTCTGGTGGAATCTCCGAAGGAATTCGTAGGGGAATACCAAGAATAATTCCTGAAGATGGACTTCTTGGAAAAATGCTAAATGAATCCTTAGAAGAGTCTTGGAGGAATCCCTGCAGCAGTTCCTGAAGAAATCCCTAGAGGAATTCCTGAAGAAGCTCCAGAAGCAATCCCGGAAGCAATTTCAAGAGGAATTCCCAAGAAAATTCCTGAATCAGCTCCTGGAGGAGTTCGTTATAGAATATAAGGAGGAATTCCTTAAGGAATCCTAAGAAGAGTTCTTGGAGGTGTCTGAAGAAATTTTTAAAATAAGTTGTTCCAGAAAGAATCACAGAAGAAACTCCCGAGTGAAGCCCTGGAAAAATTCTTGGAAAAATCTCTCAAGCAAGCTCTGGAGGAGTCCCTGGTGGATATCCTATAGGAATGTCTATAGGGATTCCTGGAGGAATCTCTAGAGACATTTCTGTAGAAATCCCTGGAGGAGTTTTTAGAGGAATCCCTTCAGAAATTCCCAAAAATATCCCTGGAATAATTCGTGGAGGAATCCCTGAAGAAATTCGCGGAGGAATCCCTTGAGAAATTTCTGGAGGAATTCCTGAAGAAATCGGAGATGGGTGTCTTGGAGGGTTCCTGAAGGAATCCTAAGATGAGTTCGTGGAGGAACTGCACGTAATGTTCAGTCTATGAGGTCTGGCTGAAGACGGTGTAAATATCTTTTTTTTTAAATAAAGAAACAATCCCCGAAAATCTGGAGGAATGGCTGAAGGAATTCCTGGAGAAATCTCTGCAAGGATTCTGGAAGAATACCTGGATTGATTCTTGGAAGAATGCCTAGAAAAATTCCTGGTGAAATTCTTGGAGTAATCACTAAAGTATTTCTTAGAGAAATCTTTGGAGGTATTCCTGAAGGAGTCTCTGGGAAAATCCTTGGAGGAATCCTTTGCATAATTCATAGATTAATTCTTGTAGGAATTCCTACTGCGATTCCTGGTGGAAAGTTTTAGAGGAATCCCTGAAGCAATTCCAGGAGGAATCCCTGGAGGAATGCCTGAAGGAAATCGTGAAGGAATGCATGGAGGAAACCCTGGATGAATTCTTTGACGAATCCCTGAAAGAATTCCTGTAGGAATTCTTGGAGGGAGAACTAGAGGAATTCCTGAACGAATCTCCAGAGGAATACCTAGTTGAATTTATGGCGGAATTTCTGGAGGAATCTTTTTTTCACAAGCAATCCCGGAAGCAATTTCAAGTAAGAATCACAGAAGAAATTCCCGAGTGAAGCCCAGGAAAAATTCTTGGAAGAATCTCTGAGGGAATCTCTGGAGAAATCCCTGATGGATATCCTATAGGAATGCCTATAGGGATTCCCGGAGGAATCTCTAGAGACATTTCTGTAGAAATCACTGGAGGAGTTTTTAAGGAATCCCTGCAGAAATTCCCAAAAATATCCCTGGAATAGTTCGTGGAGGAATCACTGAAGAAATTCGTGGAGGAATCCTGAAGAAACACAAGGAGGAATCCTGGAAGCAATTCCAAGAGGCATTCCCAAGGGAATCTCTAAACAGTCCCTGGAGGTAGTACTGGATTAGTTCCTGGATGAGTTCTTAAAAGAATTTCAAGAAGAGACCCTGAAAGAATCTCCAGTTAGCCTAGTGGTTAAGGCTATGGATCGCCAATCCGGAGACGGCGGGTTCGATTCCCGTTCTGGTCGGGAAAATTTTCTCGACTCCCTGGACATAGTGTATCATTGTACTTGCCTCACAATATACAAATTCATGCAATGGCAGGCAAAGAAAGCCCTTCAATTAATAACTGTGGAAGTGCTCTAAGAAGACTAAGTTGAAGCGAGGCAGGCCAAGTCCCTGTGGGACGTAGAGCCAGAAAGAAGAAGAAGAAGAAGAAGAAGAAGAAGAACCCTGAAAGAATTCTGAAAATAGAGTTCCTGGGAGTTGGGGGAATCCTTGGAGGAGTTTTTGAGTAATCCCTGGAGTTGTTCCTGAAAGAAACACAGAATTAATTCCCGAGTGAATCCCTGGAGGAATTCTTGGAGGAAAATCTGAAAGAATTCCTGAGGAAATCCCATGAGGAATCTCGCAAGCAATCCCATGAAAAATTTCTTATGAATTCCTAAGAAACCTTTCTTATCAAATACCTGGAAGAATTTCTGTAGGATATATTCTGTAGAAAGATTCCATGTCTGCAATAAATTCTGGACGAATTAAGTTGGAATCTTTGGATGGACTCCCAAAATAATGTTTTGTACAATGTTTTAAGGAATTCCTGGATTAAATTTTAGGTAATCTCTGGTAAAATTTTCTGAAACTGTTTATGGAAGATATTCTTGCTGAAATACTTCAAATTATGCTTAATTGATTTATTGGAACAATCTCTAGTGGAATTCTTGAAGGAATATATGGAGAAATCTCTGAAGGAACTTGCAGAAATACCTCAAAAGAGAACCTGGGGAAATTCTTGAAAGAATTTTCAAAAAACACTGAAGCAATCACTAGAGGAACCACTAAACATATCACAGGAGAAATTCCCGGAGGAATGTCTGATGAAACCCCTAGAGGAATTCTTGAAAAAAATCTCTGGAGCAATGCACACTGGAATTGCTGAATCCTGGAGGAATTCATCGATGTATACTTGCAGAAGTATCTGTAAAAGTTGTTACAAGTTTGAGTGTAACGTCCAGTATTGATGAGATTTGTCACGTGTAGTATTCGTCGTATTTTGTATAAAAAAAAAACCCTAATTAATCCACCTAGCGGTGATGGTGCCTTTCTCGTGCTTTAAAATATCCTTTCAACAAAACTCGAGCGACATGTAGATGACATTGACATAAATACAAAATGAAAACTGCCAGCTAAATCTACTCAATATGGATACATTTTATATTAGCATAACATCCAATATTCAGAAAATATAAGACAACGATCCAAAACTCAAACCAAACAAGTGTCATGAAGCCGCAAAATTTTGAAACGTCATTTTAGATTTTCCGGTCATCATTTTATGACTCCGGATATCTACTTCAACTAAACTAACCGCCATCTTGAACATTGAGACACCATCTTGGATGTTTTGGTATTCATTTTTGGACTCTGCACCTAAAATTACATAAAATAGTCGCCGTATTAAATTTTGGCATGTCGTTTATGATTTTCTGGTTACCAGTTTTGGACGAAGACCGGCATTCTTCCCCATTCAAACTATAGTCATATTGCAGACCTTGTGAAACAGCGCACAGCTTGGGTTTTCTGATTAAAAATTTTGAATTCTGGACATATTTTCATACAAAATATGCCCATAATGCAAGAATTAAAAATCCTATAAAATAGGCACTAACTTGAATACTGGGCCATTATCTTGGACTTTGGACCGCTATTTTGGATACTCTGGTGGGCTCCAAACAAATTTCCCATACCAAATACACTTATTTTACATAGTTTTAGAGCTCAAAATTCCTTAAAACAGCCACCATCTTCTGTTTACGCGATCAAATTCTTATTTTTCCATTCAACGTTGACCAATCCTGCTATAACTTTACACCTTAAGAATCTGAAATGGTACGATTTGATGAGATCGCTTTAGTTTTGTCTATATTTTGTTCTCATATATGAGAACTTAGACCTATTCGTCACTGTTGTTCATACCTAATGTCTATCAGGCCATTAAACAAAGTCACGATTTAATTTTTCACATGAACGTTGGTTCTGCTACACAACAGCTAGTCTGTAATGTGATCTAAGGCTACTGTCTTGCTAACCGTTATTATTATCATAAAATCTGCGATCTGATGTGTCGTATATATGGGTTTGGTTCATTTTTATACTTGGTAATTTCCGATGGGATAGCCGGATCTGATTCCATGAGTCATGGACCATGACACTACCGGTTGTCCCAATTATGGTCTGAGAATATTTTATTGCTATTTATTCACCTTAACCTAATCATCGCGATTTGATATATCGCATGAATGGGTTTGCTTCACTTTTACTTCTAACCACTTTCGAAGCCACAGCTGAACCCGCAACACTACCGGGAATCTAATATGGTCTGACCCTATTTTTCCATCAGGTTGTCGATAAGTCGTGATCAGTTTTCGTTATACTGCTCGTGTTGTGTGTAGGTAAGAGGTAACGATAGCGCACGAATGTAACAAAGCCGACTGACACCCGACTGCGGCAACGAAATGAAGGTAGTAAAAAGTGTCGAATGTTTACGAGACTGGTCGTGATTTGATGTACCGCATCCATGGGTTTGGTTAAATTTTACATTTTACTACCCGGATCTGATTCCGGGTAACTACCGGCTGAACCAAATATGGTCTAACATTATTGTCTTGTTAACTGCTCATCGGTTAACCAAAAACGCTGCAAATTGAAGGTGTCACATGCAGGGTTTGACAATTTCGACGGGACTCTCTGAACCAATTCCGGACCACTACCAGTGACGTAAGGCTATTTTCTAGCTAACTGTTCATCAGGTTATCGCAAAAGCCACGATTTGATGTGTCACATGCCTGGATTTGGTTTACTTTTACATTTGGCCTCTTCCGGCCACTCAAAACCGATTCCGAAACACTTGCTGACCGTTCATTAGGTAATCTAAAAAGCCGCTATTTGATGTGACGCATGTACGGGTTTGTTTCTCTTTCAGATTTAACCACTTCGGCGGGAGCCCCGGAACGGGTTCCGGAACACTACTGGTTCAGATATGATCTGAGATGGTTTTCCTGCTCATTGTCCATCAGGTCATCGAAAATGCCGTGGTTTGATATATTTGGCCACTTCCAGCGGGACGCCTAGAACCAGTTCTGGAACACTACCGGTTCAGGTATGGTCTGAGATGATTTTCCTGCTCATTATCCATCAGGTCATCAAAAATGCCGTGGTTTGATGTGCCGCATGCATGGGTTTGGTTCAATTGTATATTTGGTCCCTTCCAGCGGGACGCCTAGAACCGGTTTCGGAACACTACCGGTTCAGATATGATCTGAGACTATTTTTTTGCTTACCGCTCATCAGGTTATCGAAAATGCCGTGGTTTGATGTGTCGCATGCATGGGTTTGGTTCACTTGTATATTTGGTTACTTCCAGCGGGACGACTAGAACCGGTTCCGGAACACTACCGGTTCAGATATGGTCTGAGATGATTTTCCTGCTCATTGTCCATCAGGTCATCTAAAATGCCGTGGTTTGATGTGTCGCTTGCATGGGTTTGGTACAATTGTATATTTGGCCACTTCCAGCGGGACGCCCAGAACCGGTTCGGGAACACTACCGGTTCAGATATGGTCTGAGACTATTTTCCTGCTTACCGCTCAGCAGGTTATCGAAAATGCTGTGGTTTGATGTGTCTCATGCATGGGTTTGGTTCACTTTGATATTTGCCACTTCCGGCGGGACACCCGGAACCGGTTCCGGAATACTACCGGTTCAGATATGGTCTTAGACTATTTTTCTGCTTACCGCTTATCAGGTTATCGAAAATGCCGCGGTTTGATGTGTCGCATGCATAGGTTTGATGCATTTTCATATCTGGTCCCTTCCTGGGGTACCGTTCCGGAACACCTAAATGGCCATATATCCGGAACGGCTGAACCGATCCGAACCATTTTCAATAGGAAACAAGGGACCAGATTCCGCGTCGAATGAACCGTCGGTCATTGAAATCAGATGAGGTTTACTGCCAAAAAGTGATGTGAGTTTTTTTGTACACACACATACACACACACATACACACACACACATACACACACACAGACATCACCTTAATTCGCCGAGCTGAGTCGATTGGTATACGAGAAAGGCAAAAAGAAAACGTTTGTAGTTAGGTTAAGTGTAACGTCCCGAAATCCCACGCACGCAGCCGTCACTACACTGCCCCATGTAAGGACGACGGTAGTTCCGCTAGTCACCACCAGGCTGCACAGGACTGCACGAATGGGCGGCCATGGGGGTGGCGAAATGGGCGGCCATGGGAGGCGAACTGGGTGGCCATGATGAGGCGGAACTTCGGCACTTACGACGGGTCAATGGCCAATGGTTTCGGGGTCGACGACCTACAGAACGGAGACTCATAAGCCTGGTGATCTTCAGAGCAAACAGTCGTATTTTGAAAAGTTATAAGGAGGAAGTTGGAAAAGTGAAAGTTATACAAAGTTAAGGAGCAGAAAAGGAAGGGGGAGTGAAACCAGTGAGAAGGAATACAGGATTTCCAGGTAATCTATTGCCCAATAACCCCGAACCTAGCCCATCCGTATAGTGCTTAACCCGCCATCGCGATTCTCCCATTGTGCCCACAGGACCTCGCGGTTTTTTATTTTAAAACCGAACTTTGTGGTATCTTTTGGAGCCACACCGCAGCGTAGACCCTACTCACCTTTTTGTAGTGCGTCCGCATCACCCTTGTACCCGATACAACCACCAAGCGCGCCGACGAACCCAGGCTTTTTCCAGTGACTCTACGGATCACTGAAGCCTCGAGTCCGTCAACACACTCGAGGGGGGCACGGGACAGGAGGAAGGTCCGCGAGAGGCTGCAGCCAAAGGAGAAGAAAGACGAAGGAGAAGAAGTGCCCGCCCCCTGGCCCGGAAGGAGGAGTGAAGCCAGTGGACAGGCGAAAGGAGCGGAGCGAAGGCGTTGCAGTGCGTGGGGCCCCAAAGAAGTGAGAACGAAGTGCGAATAAGGTAGGAGTAGAGAAGTAAGAAAGTGGGAGGCGTCGTCCGGTGTTGAGGGCGGACGCCAAAAAGCTAGGAAGGGAGAAGCTAGGAGGAAGAAAAGTAGGACGTCAGGAAGTGAATAAAAGTGTACACGAGACCGTCAATATAGGGAGTTTTCTTAATCGAAGCTATAAGTGTTTTCTTTCGCGGAGTGTCACGAGCGTCTTGCCGACCCTGAGGCTTGAAGACGGGGGTTTCATCCTTGCTGGGAGTAACACGGCCCTTGCTCAGTTACAAAGTATATGTAAAAACATCGTGGGAGAAATTCCTGAAGTATTGCTTGGAACAAACCCTGATACAAGATACAAAATACGTCAATTACACCGTTCAACACCTAATTTTGTTATGGGATGAGAAAAAAAAAGAACAGGGGTTTGGGACCCTAGAAGTGTCATAATGAAAGATTTTTTGAAAAATATTGTACCGGGCCTTCACACCGAAGTTTGTATGGAGAACTTGGGGTGTTCAATTGAAAGTGCATTAGAACGCGCTGTGCATATATTTAGGCGTTAGACATTAACGAAACAAAGCTAAATACCGAAAACGCCTAAATATATGCACGACACATTCTAATGTGCATATTAATTGAACACCCCAAGTTCTCCATACAAACTTCGATCTTAAACTGTGAATCCACTATGACACTTGTAGGGTCCCAAACCCCTGTTTTTTTTCTCATCCCATAACACCAAATTTTGTTAAATTTTGTCGAGCAGTGTAATCTTTGAGTTGGCTCGAAATGAAAAAAAAAAAAAACTGATGGCCAGGGAGAGGGGGGGGGGGGTTGGGGGCGCCCGCTGCTCTCCTCTGGCTACGCCCATGCCCATGTCATCGCCGGAGCTTCGTAATCAACGAGATCGTGGTAGGTGCAATGGATCGTGAACCAAATCGTAGGATGCTGTAGTAGTCCATTACCATGGAGCACCTAAATGACTAAATGACCTCTCCTAGCTTAACGGCGCTCTGATATGCAGAGCCAGCTCGATGATCCATAGAAAAACCAATATTTTGTGAATTGGTCGTATGCGAGATTCAATCTCTTGTCATCGGAGTTTGTAGCAGTACATGCCAATTTCACACCTTTTTAACGGCTTTATTTTAAAGAATTTAAGCTTTGTGAAAACTCGAGCTTTTCATTTGAACCGTAACGTGTCCAAACGTTTTTTTTTTCATCCTATACTCAATCTCCACTCCCAGAGCATTGGTCATTAATTCTAGAAACATTTCAAAACGATGCAGTCACAAAAGTCAGCGTAAAATGCACAACTAATTCCCTTCACAGGGGGCTCTTACCGTCTCCGTCACAACAGACAGTAGTGCAATGCAAATTCTTTTCCTTGGCATGGGCATCTTCAGTGAATGCCAATATGCCGCCACACCAATCGAGGGTAATAACTCAGCAGTCGCGGCAGCAGCAGCAGCAGGACATAAAAGAATGGCTCCTTGGCTCCACTTTCTTTTACTCGCATTCGAAGGGGCTGTGCTGTGCTGTACTGACCGACTGCAGCAAATGATGTTGTTTGTTTCGTTCCTCGCAATTTGCTGGCCACCATTTGCCTAAAATTAGCGTCTAAATTACCATTGCGAATGCAACCGCCGCGCCGTGCTGGCAGGTCTTTGTGGAGGAAAAAGGAAGATAACGAAGAAGAAAAAAAACAACCAGAACAACCGGTAGTATCCTTGCGGGGAAAAATGCCCAGACAGAGACGAAAAATGGCTCCACAAATAATGACCGACGTTGGGGGAATTGCGTGGACGAATAAATGCACTCAACCGAATACTATGGAAGTCGTGGTGGCGCTGCCACCGAAATGAAAAAAAGCAACACTTAAACTATTAAACACAATTTTAACGAGCCATAAAGTTGCTGTCGGCCCGGTCACACAAAGATGGAAATGGATTTTGACGGGAAAGGAGCATTATGAAAAGGTTTTTGGTGCAAATTTAAGAAAACGTAGCATACAAAGCTTGAATATTTGCACAAATACTGGATGGAATTGCAATGCTGAGAATAACCGCAATTGTCGTCGCTGGTAACAACAATAGCTATTTTGATTATCGGCAACGCAGTCTTTTTAATTTGTAAAACGAGTTTTATTATTTAACCCGACGTTTCAGCGCAGGTATGGCGCCTTCTTCAGGGGAAAAATAAAGTATTCGTTTTTGGTTTGGGGTTACGGCGAACTGTAACTGTCGTGGTTTTATAATGTTGGTACATGACTAACTGCGGTGAAAAACTAAAATTTAAAATTGGTTTCTATACTATTTATGCGCGCTTTTAGTTTTCTGTTGGTTGGACCTCACTGTTGTTTTTCCAACCAACAGAAGACTAAAAGCGCGCAAAAATAGTATACAAAAGAATTTTAAATTTTAGTTTTTCACCGCAGTTAGTCATGTACCAACATTATAAAACCACGACAGTTACAGTTCTCCATAACCCCAAACCAAAAACGAATATTTTATTTTTCCCCTGAAGAAGGCGCCATACCTGCGCCGAAACGTCGGGTTAAATAATAAAATTCGTTTTACAAATTAAAAAGACTGCGTTGCCGATAATCAAAACAGCTATAATTGTACAGTCGAACTCTCATCCAGGTAACAACAATAACATAACTACGATAAAAAATATCTCTATGGCCTGTGCTGAGGAGCGCGGGTTTGATTCCTGTCGCAGCTGTCAGGAAAAGTGTTAGGCTGTGCCACTGGGCGTTGCATGCTAGTCCGCTAGCACGACACTAGCTTCTTTAAATCCCTTGAATGGAATTTTTATTTTTTAGATACTTCTATCAGTTTGAAAGCGGTTGGATTGGTGATTGATGATGATGATGATATTGTTCTACCATCTATTGTAGCAAGGCATCTGCCTATAGCGCTGGAATAATCTGAAAAGCGATTTGATCAAGATTGTGCTGTTGTTAGTGGTCAGTCATTCTTCTGTATGAAGGGCCAAAAACGATTTTGCGGACCCGCAAGCAGACACTTGCGTGAAACCCGCGTAAAGGGAAAAGAATCTCCTTTCAAAGAAAAGTTCTCACGAACAACTGCAAAATGAAGCCCTCGATTGACAGAATACTTCCAATAGATAGGGTCGAAGAGGCCGTCCTCAATCCACGAAATGTTCAATTGGGTGCCCTGGTGGTCCCTCCCTTTCCCAATGTATGATATGATATGTGTGATTGATTATTATTTGATAGAACATTCTTACCTTTTTGTTATCTGAAAACTAAAGTGTTATGATGTTATGATTATAATTGGTTAGCATTTCTTAATACATGAAATTTACCTGAATCCTGAAACAAAATGTTAATTAGCAGTAACAATTCAAATATAATACATGTTAATTTGGAAAACCTGAAGGTAGCTTGAGTGTTCTAGTTGTACTCTATTAAAGAAATCGATAGTGCTACAAATCAAGCACAGTAACTATTTGTACAACAACATCATTTCACGTTCCAATCCGCGAGGCGGCGATCAACTCATTGGCCGTCCAGTCTCCAGTCTTCAGTACATACCTAAATCTGAATGGTTCAAACAGGGTAATTCATTGAAAGGGATAGACACTTTGACTTGACTTTGACTTTGACTTACACTTAGGCAGTCGAGTCTTTTGACTTTCCTCTCATTCTCTCATCCTCTTTTGTTTTGACATTCATGTACCCACCAAAAATACGCACCTAAAGAACAAATTGAGTTTGAAATTGCGGAAAGAAAACTACATGTTTCGGTGCGATAGTGGGTGGAATCGAGTTCGTACCATAATCGACACTAAAGCAGCCACTTCACATGTCACTCCAAAAAGAAAAAAAAAACTGAATATATATGCGTGAAGATTGACCGTGCGACGGCCCAATTCGACTGGCGATTCATCTTGAAAGTTTATCATTTTGGTTGGTCAGTAGAGTTGATCTATTTGGCATACCTCAGTTCAGTTCAGTTTCTCCTAACTAACTTTATCAGACTAGTCTAATTAAATGGTGGTAAAAGCCCGTACCAAGTACGAGCTGATATTTTTATGGGGAATTTTATGTTCCACATAGCAGTGCAACGAGTAAATGTAGAAAAAGAGGCGTTTTAAGGGTCCCGGTGCCGCACATTGATAAGAGAATTTCAAGTAGATTCCGTTGCTTGTTCTGAGAAACTTTGATGCTATGTAATTTATGGGAGATGTATTTTACGGATCTGTTCAAGATTCCTTTAGATATTCTTTCAGTGGTACCTCTATGGATTCCTACTTGATTGTCTGTAGAGATAACTCCATCCCAGATTTTTCCAGGAAATCTGCCAAGGATTTTCCCTGGAAGTTGTTCAAGAATTTCTTCAACGATTCCTTCAGCAACTCCTCTGGGGGTTTCACCAGAAATCTCTGTAGTAACTCTTCCAGAAATTCTTCCTTGCTTTCTTTTAGAAGTTCCCCCGTAGATTCATTAAGAGATTCGTCCATGAAATCCTCCAAGGATTTCTTCAGGGGTACCTGCACAAATTTCTCTAGGGATTTTTCCGGGATTTTTTTTTTCAAAAAATATTTTTCTCTCAAGAAATTTCTTCAGGAATTCTTCCAGGGATTGTTATGTGGATTCTATCAGAGATTTACCGTGGAAGTCCATCAGAGATTCTTTGATGAATTCGTTCAGGAAATCTTTAGGGATTTCTCCAAGAATTCTCCTAGGGCAGCGTATCTCAAACTACGGATCGCGACCCACTGGAGAGATTTTTGGTGGGTCGCAAAAGCGCGGGTGATATTGTAATAAATGCCATACTTAACTAATAGGGTATATGTGCCATCATTAATCTCACGCTCCCAAGTTCATCCATTCGAAAACAAGCGATTACGGCATCGATTGATTTCATTTTTTTTGTTTTCATGGGTGCTCACTTTTAACAAAAAATACAAACAGCGCTTCATTGCCTTGTTTTTCGTAGGATGAAAATAGGAGCCACATGCTTAATAAGGGAACCGATACGCTACCAAATGATATTGTTGACCATTTTAGAAACTTCAAAAACTCTCTTGGGAAATTAACGGAGTTTTTTTAGAAACAATATTTCTGCTTTCCATTACAACTTTTCAACGATCAACGATCAACGATCAAATCTGACTATACATGTCAATAGTTGCTACTCCGTTATTGATCTGAGCTGGTACCAATTGCACTGAGATCCAAATGAATAAGGACTGGGACACTCCACTTATTCTCAAAGTGCAATTCTAGCAGCTCATACATTTTGGATCAATACCGGCGCCGGCCACGTCCTTATAGTCAGTTGGGAAGGGAAAGGAATGTTAGAGTGTGCTGGTTGTTGCTACTAAAGATCGAGATCACCTCT
Organism: Aedes albopictus; assembly: GCF_035046485.1. Taxonomy (NCBI): domain Eukaryota; kingdom Metazoa; phylum Arthropoda; class Insecta; order Diptera; family Culicidae; genus Aedes; species Aedes albopictus. The sequence continues at coordinate 154,961,478 of NC_085137.1, read as the reverse complement.
GCATCCCCACATGCAGCACGGACTGGGGTATTTGTTAGACGGAAAGGATGGGAGATCTGGGAGTCACCGTTGGGTCGGTGATGCGATCCATGGATAGGGAGTTATTTATAGTGTTCGTAAGGTGATATATTGTGTGGTGAATGAGGTGAATAAGGTCAAGCGGCACAGCACGCTTTGGTTGCATAACTTGTAGGCGTTATATACACTGTGCTGTGAGTGGAAATTGGAAGGGAGGGAAACGACTTTTTTCCAATTCGTTTCTGGTTCTAGCGATGGCTATGAACATATGAATATACATGAGTTGTATATGTAGAGAAGAGAGAGAGAGCGAGAGATATAGTGGATAGAAAGATACAAAGTAGGATGAAAAGGGACGGGCCAGGGATCGAACCCATGACCTTCTGCATACGAATCAGAAGCGGTAGCCACTAGACCACCAAGCCCGGTTCTGAAATTATGAGTTTTCAAGCACAAAGTTCAAGATTTTAGTTAAATTTTAGATTTACGTTGTGCATTTGGAGAAACATTTGTCATAAGGGGCTGTCCATAAACCACGTGGTCATGAGGGGGGGGGGGGGGGGTTCGGCCAATGACCATTTTGTATGGACGAAAAAAAAATTGTATGGACTAATGACCACGCGGGGGGGGGGGGGGTTGAGAAGTCCCAAAAAAATTACCACGTGGTTTATGGACAGCCCCTAAGACCAAGCCCACTCATGGGCTCCATCAAGCGTTTTAACGTTAAGTAGAGCCGCGAACAAAGACGCGAACCGCACCGGTCGCTGCTAAGTAGGGCTCGAAAGCGAAAAGTTTACGTACGGTTCGTAGCAGGGCTTAGAATATAGAGACACGCAAAGTACGGTCTCTATCGGTAGGCTCGTGCGCTCTCTCGCGTTTAGATCTCTGGGTAGCGTAAAGAGGAGACGAAAGAACATGAGTATGGATTTGTTGCCAGGTATATCGTTTCTAGAGAATGATTTTCTTGTTTTGTATAGGTAGGAATTTATTTTAGTTTGCATCAAATATTTAAATTTTTGATTTTTACTTGCTTTGAAATTTTCAACCAAATAATATCATAGATCGTTACACGAATAACACAACAAATTGTCTGACATACAATTGTGATAGAGTGACAATACAAACGCAGAAAAATAATAGGTTTAAATTGACAAGCTTTGCTTAAATATGTTAAGAATAAAGTTTTCCCTTCTTCCCCAATTTTAGGATCATGCATAATGGAAATGTATTGATTTTCTCTTAAAAAAAGTTACGATTCTCCTAAAAATAGTTCATAATCGCACCTTTAGTTTTTGATTCGGCCGATCGTTTCGAAACTAAAATTTTAAGAAATGTATAGTGATTCAGTGAGTTTTGCTATTTTAACACGTACATGTTTGAGCCGGGGTTTCTACGCAGCAAGTAAAGTTCGGTTTCGCACATTTAGAAAAATGTCCAAATAAATAACTCCCGAAGTTCGTTCCGACAAGTTCCAAATTATCGTCATCCGTCGCAGATTCCGGTGAGAAGATGTGCGTATTTTCTAACCCGAAAAGATACCATTTGACGGTAATAAGTGACCACAAGGTTTTCTTCCTTCATTTTTCGGGCTGAGATCCCCCGCTTTGAAAGAGCTGTGCCTCGCCTTTCGTTTTGTCGTGTATATTTGTAAAAAGGTAAAGTAGTTTTGGTTTCATTGCTGTTTTTGAAAATGGTGGTCGTCAGTGGGTGGTTTATTAAATATAAATTTAAAAAAAAATTAAATAAACGAGACATTAGGAAGAAAGTGTGCGAAATGGGTAACTTCAACCCTTGTAGAAACAATAGGGCAAAGCAGAAAAAAAATCTGCGAAGAGACCATGTGAATAACACCGATCATACAGAATAGGAGGTTCGACATTGGATCTATAAAAACAACCCAACAATTGGGGAGATCTTTCCAATATTACACATTTATTCAAAGCTGTATTATCCACATTTTCATATATTTAAAACATATTCATCAACATGTAATCTGGATCATTCGGTACAATATGTCCAGTCCACGCATCCTTCTTCCCCTGTAAATTCGAGAAGTACCTTGCCGAAAGAAAGTATTCTGTACTCCAAGTATTTCGAAGAATCATCTTCGCGCGTAAATACAACGCAGTAGACCTGGCCGCTTAGATGCATGTGTCATATCTCTGAAATGCTGCAAGCATCAATATTGACAAGAAAAGCAGCACGATTGCTTTCCAGGGTAATTCCAGGGTGATTACGTACTGGCTGCGTATTATAAGAACAGATAAGAGTAGTTACGATTTTGCAAACATGCTTTGACTGTATCTAACTCAATTCAGATATCATAGAAACACTACAGTTATTTTTTTTTTTGTAAAAACAAACTTTAATCATACCGATAAAAATCTAAAAAAATATAGTCGAGCTGCCAAGTTTCATTAGTTAAAATAGGCGGTGTGCAGGACTGCCATATTGTAGGTTCCTCGTTATAGAAAAAGCGAAGTGTTGGATGTGAAAATACAACAATTGTTGTATGAAATGCCAAAAAGGAGAGTGGGCTCATTATGTACTTTGACAAATACGCAGTCTACTTCAAGCGCATAGAATCTGCTTCCAACAAAATATTCATATACCAGCATCCAAAAGATCGGAATATATATTAAGATTTCCGATTGATGCTTTGTAACTAAAATGTTGTGACTGAGTATAGAATTAGCTGATGTTAAAATACACGTTAATGAAAAAAGGTTGCGCAAACTTATCGCAGACTGTTAGAAGCCAGCTTCTACTATGACCAGGATTCAAGAATCTTGACCTACGCGAAGTTGTAAAGGAGACAACTACGTTATAAATGTGTTGGAAATGCAAGGGATGTAATTATTCAATAATCCTAATTATTGAAAAAGATACTCAAAATCTCAAATTCATATACATTTCTTGCGAGAAAGGCAACATGGATATCGAAGAGATGGATATTATTTTAGATAAAAATTCAACCTACAAGTCATACTGTAAGCAACAAACATATAGTTTTAAAAAAGATTGCTTGAATTCCGGGATTATATACAATCATACATTATTGAGAAAATGATATCTTTAAACGCACCAAAACTGGTACAAATCTCCAAGGGAATTATTTATTTGAGCTCAATTTTTACTAACTGTTT